>NW_025746714.1:0-92024 GCF_021184085.1 Oncorhynchus gorbuscha
CCAGCCCCTGTGGTCAGTCTGTTACTACAGTGTCTAGTGTAGTGAGGGGGCCAGCCCTGTGGTCAGTCTGGTACTACAGTGTCTAGTGTAGGGGACCAGCCCCTGTGGTCAGTCTGGTACTACAGTGTCTAGTGTAGTGAGGGGGGCCAGCCCCTGTGGTCAGTCTGGTACTACAGTGTCTAGTGTAGTGAGGGGGCCAGCCCCAGTCTGGTACTACAGTGTCTAGTGTAGTGGGGGGCTGGTAGTCTGCAGTGTGTAGTGTAGTGAGGGGGCCAGCCCCTGTGGTCAGTCTGGTACTACAGTGTGTAGTGTAGTGAGGGGGCCAGCCCCTGTGGTCAGTCTGGTACTGCAGTGTCTAGTGTAGTGAGGGGGCCAGCCCCTGTAGCCAGTCTGGTACTGCAGTGTGTAGTGAGGGGGCCAGCCCCTGTGGCCAGTCTGGTACTGCAGTGTCTAGTGTAGTGAGGGGGCCAGCCCCTGTGGCCAGTCTGGTACTACAGTGTCTAGTGTAGTGAGGGGGCCAGCCCCTGTAGTCAGTCTGGTACTGCAGTGTGTATTGAGGGGGCCAGCCCCTGTGGTCAGTCTGGTACTACAGTCTAGTGTAGTGAGGGGGCCAGCCCCTGTAGTCAGTCTGGTACTACAGTGTCTAGTGAGGGGACCAGCCCCTGTGGTCAGTCTGTTACTACAGTGTCTAGTGTAGTGAGGGGGCCAGCCCCTGTAGTCAGTCTGGTACTACAGTGTCTAGTGAGGGGACCAGCCCCTGTGGTCAGTCTGGTACTACAGTGTCTAGTGTAGTGAGGGGGCCAGCCCCTGTAGTCAGTCTGGTACTACAGTGTCTAGTGTAGTGAGGGGGCCTGCCCCTGTAGTCAGTCTGGTACTACAGTGTCTAGTGTAGTGAGGGGGCCAGCCCCTGTGGTCAGTCTGGTACTACAGTCTAGTGTAGTGAGGGGGCCAGCCCCTGTAGTCAGTCTGGTACTACAGTGTCTAGTGAGGGGACCAGCCCCTGTGGTCAGTCTGTTACTACAGTGTCTAGTGTAGTGAGGGGGCCAGCCCCTGTAGTCAGTCTGGTACTACAGTGTCTAGTGAGGGGACCAGCCCCTGTGGTCAGTCTGGTACTACAGTGTCTAGTGTAGTGAGGGGGCCAGCCCCTGTAGTCAGTCTGGTACTACAGTGTCTAGTGTAGTGAGGGGGCCTGCCCCTGTGGTCAGTCTGGGTGATAGGATAGGAAGGCATTTGGTATTTAAAGGCCTTAGAGTCCCATCAGGGAGCTTAAAGCCTGGGTTACAGGATCACACTCAAATAGCCCAAATCAGGGACAGGGCCTTGTGTAACACGTTGGCATTCTGGGGTTGGTTGGGAGATTAATTGTTGGGTGTCTATTTATTTTCCTAATGCAACTTTTATTAATGACCTCTAATCCCTCCCCAGCAGTGTGTGTCTGTCTGTGTCTGTCTGTCTGTCTGTCTGTCTGTCTGTCTGTCTGTCTGTATTTAATTTATTTAACTCGGCAAGTCGGTGAAGAACAAATTCTTATTTACAATGACGGCCAGTAACCAAAAGGTTGCTGTATCGAATCCCTGAGCTGAGAAGGTAAAAATATGTCGTTCTGCCCCCTGACCAAGGTAGTTAACCCACTGTTCCCCGGGCGCCAAAGATGTGGATGTCAATTTAAGGCACAGCCCCCTTCTGATTCAGAGGGGTTGGGTTAAATGCGGAAGGCACTTCAGTTGTACAACTGACTAGGTATCCCCCTTTCCCTTTACTCCGTCCAATCAGGGCTGTCCAGCCCTGTTCCTGAAGAGATACCATCCTGTAGGTGGTATCTCTGAGACGACCGCTAGACCAGTTTAACATGGCTACCCATCTCTGAGACGACCGCCAGACCATTTTAACATGGCTACCCATCTCTGAGACGACCGCCAGACCAGTTTAACATGGCTACCCATCTCTGAGACGACCGCCAGACCAGTTTAACATGGCTACCCATCTCTGAGATGACCGTTGGTAAGGGTAGTAGTATTAGTAGAAGTAGTATGGTGGTAGTATTAGTGGTAGTAGTATTAGTGGTGATGGTAGTGTTAGTGGTATTAGTGGTGGTGATGGTGGTAGTATTAGTGGTGGTGGTAGTGTGGTAGTGGTAGTAGTAGTGGTAGTAGTATTAGTGGTGGTGGTGGTAGTATTAGTGGTGGTAGTGTTAGTGGTAGTAGTAGTATTAGTGGTGGTGGTGGTGGTGGTAGTATTAGTGGTAGTAGCATTAGTAGTGGTGGTAGTATTAGTGGTGGTGGTGGTAGTATTAGTGGTGGTAGTATTAGTGGTGGTAGTATTAGTGGTGGTAGTAGTAGTATTAGTGGTGGTAGTATTAGTGGTGGTGGTGGTAGTATTAGTGGTGGTAGTAGTAGTGGTAGTGGTGGTAGTATTAGTGGTGGTAGTATTAGTGGTAGTGGTGGTAGTATTAGTGGTAGTGGTGGTAGTATTAGTGGTGGTAGTATTAGTGGTGGTAGTATTAGTGGTAGTGGTGGTAGTATTAGTGGTAGTGGTGGTAGTATTAGTGGTAGTGGTGGTAGTATTAGTGGTGGTAGTATTAGTGGTAGTGGTGGTAGTATTAGTGGTAGTGGTGGTAGTATTAGTGGTAGTGGTGGTAGTATTAGTGGTGGTAGTATTAGTGGTAGTGGTGGTAGTATTAGTGGTAGTGGTAGTATTAGTGGTGGTGGTAGTATTAGTGGTAGTGGTGGTAGTATTAGTGGTAGTGGTGGTAGTATTAGTGGTAGTGGTGGTAGTATTAGTGGTAGTGGTGGTAGTATTAGTGGTAGTGGTGGTAGTATTAGTGGTAGTGGTGGTAGTATTAGTGGTAGTGGTGGTAGTATTAGTGGTAGTGGTGGTAGTATTAGTGGTGGTAGTATTAGTGGTGGTAGTATTAGTGGTGGTAGTATTAGTGGTGGTAGTATTAGTGGTGGTAGTATTAGTGGTGGTAGTATTAGTGGTGGTAGTGGCAACCAACTTGACAAAGTTTGAAGAATCTTTAAAAGAATAATGGCCAAATACGGTATTGTACAATCCAGGTGTGCACAGCTCTTAGAGACTTACCCAGAAAGACTCGCAGCTCTTAGATACTTACCCAGAAAGACTCACAGCTCTTAGAGACTTACCCAGAAAGACTCACAGCTCTTAGAGACTTACCCAGAAAGACTCACAGCTCTTAGAGACTTACCCAGAAAGACTCACAGCTCTTAGAGACTTACCCAGAAAGACTCACAGCTCTTAGAGACTTACCCAGAAAGACTCACAGCTCTTAGAGACTTACCCAGAAAGACTCACAGCTCTTAGAGACTTACCCAGAAAGACTCACAGCTCTTAGAGACTTACCCAGAAAGACTCACAGCTCTTAGAGACTTACCCAGAAAGACTCACAGCTCTTAGAGACTTACCCAGAAAGACTCACAGCTCTTAGAGACTTACCCAGAAAGACTCACAGCTCTTAGAGACTTACCCAGAAAGACTCACAGCTCTTAGAGACTTACCCAGAAAGACTCACAGCTCTTAGAGACTTACCCAGAAAGACTCACAGCTCTTAGAGACTTACCCAGAAAGACTCACAGCTCTTAGAGACTTACCCAGAAAGACTCACAGCTCTTAGAGACTTACCCAGAAAGACTCACAGCTCTTAGAGACTTACCCAGAAAGACTCACAGCTCTTAGAGACTTACCCAGAAAGACTCACAGCTCTTAGAGACTTACCCAGAAAGACTCGCAGCTCTTAGAGACTTATCCAGAAGGACTCGCAGCTCTTAGAGACTTATCCAGAAGGACTCGCAGCTCTTAGAGACTTACCCAGAAAGACTCGCAGCTCTTAGAGACTTACCCAGAAAGACTCGCAGCTCTTAGAGACTTACCCAGAAAGACTCGCAGCTCTTAGAGACTTACCCAGAAGGACTCGCAGCTCTTAGAGACTTACCCAGAAAGACTCGCAGCTCTTAGAGACTTACCCAGAAGGACTCGCAGCTCTTAGAGACTTACCCAGAAAGACTCACAGCTTTAATCGCTGCCAGAGGTGATTCTAACATGTAATTGACTCAGGGGTGTGAAAACTAATGGAAATTAGATATTTCTGTATTACATTTGCAAAAAAAAATCCAAAAACATGTTTTCACTTTGTCATTATGTGGTGTTGTGTGTAGATGGGTGAGAAATACATTTAATCCATGTTGAATTCAGGCTGTAATGTGGAATAAATCCAGGAGTCTGAATACTCTCTGAAGGCAATGTATATATAAAATTTAAAAAACTATTTTGAAAACTGCTTTGTGTGAAATAACGTGAAAGTGTCCAGTCCAAATGAACTATTTTGGGACAGATGATCTGATGTGCGTTTTGTGTCATTCTGAAGTACATAAAATTGCATTGGGCTTTCCCTATAAACCTGCATGAAAATACAATCAAATAATAGTTTTAAAAAATGTCATGTGTTTTGGTTCAGATCAGTGGTTGTTCGTATTATCTTCGATCACCAACTGGAGTTTATAGTTTACCCACTTTTAATATTTAAAAAATCAAGTGGATGTTTTCCCCCTACATCTCTCTGGTGGTTATGGGGACTGTATGTGTGTTGGGCGGGGACAGAGCAGTCCTCTCTCTGGTGGTTATGGGGACTGTATGTGTGTTGGGCGGGGACAGAGCAGTCCTCTCTCTGGTGGTTATGGGGACTGTATGTGTGTTGGGCGGGGACAGAGCAGTCCTCTCTCTGGTGGTTATGGGGACTGTATGTGTGTTGGGCGGGGACAGAGCAGTCCTCTCTCTGGTGGTTATGGGGACTGTATGTGTGTTGGGCGGGGACAGAGCAGTCCTCTCTCTGGTGGTTATGGGGACTGTATGTGTGTTGGGCGGGGACAGAGCAGTCCTCTCTCTCCCAACACGCCCATCACCTCTAATCCTGTGGAGATTATCCCCTCGCGTCACACAAGATGACAGCATTAGCGCTGTGCTCTGCTCAGAAAGCCCTGCTGCCGCACATTGCTGCAGTATTCCCCACAGAGCAGAGGGGATTGTCACATTGATAGCCAGCCTGTGCTGCACTTTATAAGGCTGCTACTGGGGGGGGCTCTGCTCTGATCTCACACAGCCACTGTTGTAGAAACAGTATAGTCCCTCACACCTCTTTCTTTAACATCTTCAGTGTGGGTTTTGAGGAGGAATAGGTCATTCAAATGAGACATCTGGTGGGAGAGACGGTTTGATCTTTCAATCGTCACATGTTCCATGTTTCCAGTATAGGCTCTCTGTATGATTCCTCCTCTCCTGGGCCGATGTAGACGGCTCTCTGTATGATTCCTCCTCTCCTGGGCCGATGTAGACGGCTCTCTGTATGATTCCTCCTCTCCGGGGCCGATGTAGACGGCTCTCTGTATGATTCCTCCTCTCCCGGCCGATGTAGACGGCTCTCTGTATGATTCCTCCTCTCCTGGGCCGATGTAGACGGCTCTCTGTATGATTCCTCCTCTCCGGGGCCGATGTAGACGGCTCTCTGTATGATTCCTCCTCTCCGGGGCCGATGTAGACGGCTCTCTGTATGATTCCCCCTCTCCTGGCCGATGTAGACGGCTCTCTGTATGATTCCTCCTCTCCCGGGCCGATGTAGACGGCTCTCTGTATGATTCCTCCTCTCCGGGGCCGATGTAGACGGCTCTCTGTATGATTCCTCCTCTCCGGGGCCGATGTAGACGGCTCTCTGTATGATTCCCCCTCTCCGGGCCGATGTAGACGGCTCTCTGTATGATTCCTCCTCTCCCGGGCCGATGTAGACGGCTCTCTGTATGATTCCCCCTCTCCGGGCCGATGTAGACGGCTCTCTGTATGATTCCTCCCCGATGATGATTGGCTGATGTCTTGTCTTTCAGGCGAATGGATCTGAAGCTGATTATGAATATGATGAGATCACACTGGAACGGGTAAGTAAGAGGGAACATCACGTCTCCTTTTAAACCCATCACCCATGGTTCTCCTTTCCACTAAATAGGTGCCTTTACACTTAGGTTTTTAAATAAATTGAAGGTTTCAATTTGTATCTAAAGGTTAACATTTGAATGAAGATGTACTTTTAAAAAGGTTAAAAACCATGCAAGATATTTCATTTCTATTTTTACCTAGCTATAATTATTTTCAGTTTATAATGTTTAAAAAAAACTTTACATAGTGGTGCAGGGCTCTGTCTTATTATATGATGTAATCCCTTCCCTCTCCTCTTCCCTCTCCTCTTCCCTCTCCTCTTCCCTCTCCTCTTCCCTCTCCTCTTCCGTCTCTCTTCCGTCTCTCTTCCGTCTCTCTTCCGTCTCTCTTCCGTCTCTCTTCCCTCTCCTCTTCCCTCTTCCCTCTCCTCTTCCCTCTCCTCTTCCCTCTCCTCTTCCCTCTCCTCTTCCCTCTCCTCTTCCCTCTTCTCTTCTCTTCCCTCTTCTCTTCCCTCTCCTCTTCCGTCTCTCTTCCGTCTCTCTCTCCTCTTCCGTCTCTCTCCTCTTCCCTCTCCTCTTTCCTCTTCTCTTCCCTCTTCTCTTCCCTCTCTTCTCCCCTCTTTCTCTTCCCTCTCCTCTTCCCTCTCCTCTTCCCTCTCCTCTTCCCTCTTCTTACATTTTACATTTTTTTACATTTAAGTCATTTAGCAGACGCTCTTATCCAGAGCGACTTACAAATTGGTGCATTCACCTTATGACATCCAGTGGAACAACCACTTTACAATAGTGCATCTAAATATTTTAAGGGGGGTGAGAAGGATTACTTTATCCTATCCTAGGTATTCCTTAAAGAGGTGGGGTTTCAGGTGTCTCCGGAAGGTGGTGATTGACTCCGCTGTCCTGGCGTCATGAGGGAGTTTGTTCCACCATTGGGGAGCCAGAGCAGCGAACAGTTTTGACTGAGCTGAGCGGGAACTGTACTTCCTCAGTGGTAGGGAGGCGAGCAGGCCAGAGGTGGATGAACGCAGTGCCCTTATTTGGGTGTAGGGCCTGATCAGAGCCTGGAGGTACTGAGGTGCCGTTCCCCTCACAGCTCCGTAGGCAAGCACCATGGTCTTGTAGCGGATGCGAGCTTCAACTGGAAGCCAGTGGAGAGAGCGGAGGAGCGGGGTGACGTGAGAGAACTTGGGAAGGTTGAACACTAGACGGGCTGCGGCGTTCTGGATGAGTTGTAGGGGTTTAATGGCACAGGCAGGGAGCCCAGCCAACAGCGAGTTGCAGTAATCCAGACGGGAGATGACAAGTGCCTGGATTAGGACCTGCGCCGCTTCCTGTGTGAGGCAGGGTCGTACTCTGCGGATGTTGTAGAGCATGAACCTACAGGAACGGGCCACCGCCTTGATGTTAGTTGAGAACGACAGTTTGTTGTCCAGGATCACGCCAAGGTTCTTAGCGCTCTGGGAGGAGGACACAATGGAGTTGTCAACCGTGATGGCGAGATCATGGAACGGGCAGTCCTTCCCCGGGAGGAAGAGCAGCTCCGTCTTGCCGGAAGTTCAGCTTGAGGTGGTGATCCGTCATCCACACTGATATGTCTGCCAGACATGCAGAGATGCGATCGCCACCTGGTCATCAGAAGGGGGAAAGGAGAAGATTAATTGTGTGTCGTCTGCATAGCAATGATAGGAGAGACCATGTGGGGTTATGACAGAGCCAAGTGACTTGGTGTATAGCGAGAATAGGAGAGGGCCTAGAACAGAGCCCTGGGGGACACCAGTGGTGAGAGCGCGTGGTGAGGAGACAGATTCTCGCCACGCCACCTGGTAGGAGCGACCTGTCAGGTAGGACGCAATCCAAGCGTGGGCCGCGCCGGAGATGCCCAACTCGGAGAGGGTGGAGAGGAGGATCTGATGGTTCACAGTATCGAAGGCAGCCGATAGGTCTAGAAGGATGAGAGCAGAGGAGAGAGAGTTAGCTTTAGCGGTGCGGAGCGCCTCCGTGATACAGAGAAGAGCAGTCTCAGTTGAATGACTAGTCTTGAAACCTGACTGATTTGGATCAAGAAGGTCATTCTGAGAGAGATAGCGGGAGAGCTGACCAAGGACGGCACGTTCAAGAGTTTTGGAGAGAAAAGAAAGAAGGGATACTGGTCTGTAGTTGTTGACATCGGAGGGATCGAGTGTAGGTTTTTTCAGAAGGGGTGCAACTCTCGCTCTTTGAAGACGGAAGGGACGTAGCCAGCGGTCAGGGATAAGTTGATGAGCGAGGTGAGGTAAGGGAGAAGGTCTCCGGAAATGGTCTGGAGAAGAGAGGAGGGGATAGGGTCGAGCGGGCAGGTTGTTGGGCGGCCGGCCGTCACAAGACGCGAGATTTCATCTGGAGAGAGAGGGGAGAAAGAGGTCAGAGCACAGGGTAGGGCAGTGTGAGCAGAACCAGCGGTGTTGTTTGACTTAGCAAACGAGGATCGGATGTCGTCGATCTTCTTTTCAAAATGGTTGACGAAGTCATCTGCAGAGAGGGAGGAGGGGGAGGGGGAGGAGGATTCAGGAGGGAGGAGAATGTGGCAAAGAGCTTCCTAGGGTTAGAGGCAGATGCTTGGAATTTAGAGTGGTAGAAAGTGGCTTTAGCAGCAGAGACAGAGGAGGAAAATGTAGAGAGGAGGGAGTGAAAGGATGCCAGGTCCGCAGGGAGGCGAGTTTTCCTCCATTTCCGCTCGGCCTTCCGGAGCCCTGTTCTGTGAGCTCGCATTGAGTCGTCAAGCCACGGAGCGGGAGGGAGGACCGAGCCGGCCTGGAAGATAGGGGACATAGAGAGTCAAAGGATGCAGAAAGGGAGGAGAGGAGGGTTGAGGGAGGCAGAATCAGGAGATAGGTTGGAGAAGGTTTGAGCAGAGGGAAGAGATGATAGGATGGAAGAGGAGAGAGTAGCGGGGAGAGAGAGAGCGAAGGTTGGGACGACGCGATACCATCCGAGTAGGGGCAGTGTGGGAAGTGTTGGATGAGAGCGAGAGGGAAAAGGATACAAGGTAGTGGTCGGAGACTTGGAGGGGAGTTGCAATGAGGTTAGTGGAAGAACAGCATCTAGTAAAGATGAGGTCGAGCGTATTGCCTGCCTTGTGAGTAGGGGGGAAGGTGAGAGGGTGAGGTCAAAAGAGGAGAGGAGTGGAAAGAAGGAGGCAGAGAGGAATGAGTCAAAGGTAGACGTGGGGAGGTTAAAGTCGCCCAGAACTGTGAGAGGTGAGCCGTCCTCAGGAAAGGAGCTTATCAAGGCATCAAGCTCATTGATGAACTCTCCGAGGGGACCTGGAGGGCGATAAATGATAAGGATGTTAAGCTTGAAAGGGCTGGTAACTGTGACAGCATGAAATTCAAAGGAGGCGATAGACAGATGGGTAAGGGGAGAAAGAGAGAATGACCACATGGGAGAGATAAGGATCCCTATGCCACCACCCCGCTGACCAGAAGCTCTCGGGGTGTGCGAGAACACGTGGGCGGACGAAGAGAGAGCAGTAGGAGTAGCAGTGTTATCTGTGGTGATCCATGTTTCTGTCAGTGCCAAGAAGTCGAGGGACTGGAGGGAGGCATAGGCTGAGATGAACTCTGCCTTGTTGGCTGCAGATCGGCAGTTCCAGAGGCTACCGGAGACCTGGAACTCCACGTGGGTCGTGCGCGCTGGGACCACCAGATTAGGGTGGCAGCGGCCACGCGGTGTGGAGTGTTTGTATGGTCTGTGCAGAGGGAGAGAACAGGGATAGACAGACACATAGTTGACAGGCTACAGAAGAGGCTACGCTAATGCAAGGAGATTGGGATGACAAGTGGACTACACGTCTCGAATGTTCAGAAAGTTAAGCTTACGTAGCAAGAATCTTATTGACTAAAATTATTAAAAATGATACAGTACTGCTGAAGTAGGCTAGCTGGCAGTGGCTGCGTTGTTGACTTTGTAGGCTAGCTGACAGTGGCTGCGTTGTTGACACTACACTAATCAAGTCGTTCCGTTGAGTGTAGTAGTTTCTACAGTGCTGCTATTCGGGGCTAGCTGGCTAGCTAGCAGTGTTGATTACGTTACGTTGCGTTAAAAGAACGACAATAGCTGGCTAGCTAACCTAGAAAATCGCTCTAGACTACACAATTATCTTTGATACACAGACGGCTATGTAGCTAGCTATGTAGCTAGCTACGATCAAACAAATCAAACCGTTGTGCTGTAATGAAATGAAATGAAAAATGTGATACTACCTGTGGAGCGAAGCGGAATGCGACCGGGTTGTTGAGTGCGGAAGTTCTATTCAGTAGACGTTGGCTAGCTGTTGGCTAGCTAGCAGTGTCTCCTACGTTAAGGACGACAAATAGCTGGCTAGCTAACCTCGGTAAATTAAGATAATCACTCTAAGACTACACGCTCTAAACTACACAATTATTTTGGATACGAAGACAGCAAAGACAACTATGTAGCTAGCTAACACTACACTAATCAAGTCGTTCAGTTGAGTGTAATAGTTTCTACAGTGCTGCTATTCGGTAGACGGTGGACGTTTGCTAGCTGGCTAGCTGCTGGGCAGATAGCAGTGTAGACTACGTTAGGACGACGAAATACGAAGTTGCAATAGAAGTGCTGACTGTTTCACTTTGTTGTCCTCTTTCTTTTTCCTTTTTCTTCTGTCCTTCTTTTGTCCTTATTTTGTCTTCCTTTCTTCTGTTAACTAGATATTTTTTGTTGTTATTCTTTGTAAGCTAGCTAGCTTCTTCCAGGAGAGTCCCTAGCAACTGCTTAGCAACAAGTAAACAATTCTGCTAGCAATTCACCTAGCTAAGATAACTGTACAATTTTATGAAAAAAATAGTTAATTTTTCAAAAGCCTGTCTTGTTTAGTTTGTTCCTTGTTTTGTCTTCTATTGAGTCTTGCAGTTCTCTTGATTTTTTCGATGTACTTCACTCTAAAAAAACATTTAAATCTCAATAAATACAGGAGCTCATTTTTCAGCAGCTGCTCAATCTTCTCTTCTCTTCCCTCTTCTCTTCCCTCTCCTCTTCCCTCTTCTCTTCCCTCTTCTCTCCTCTTCCCTCTCCTCTTCCCTCTCCTCTTCCCTCTTCTCTTCTCTTCCCTCTTCTCTTCCCTCTCCTCTTCCCTCTCCTCTTCCCTCTCCTCTTCCCTCTCCTCTTCCCTCTCCTCTTCCCTCTCCTCTTCCCTCTCCTCTTTCCTCTTCTCTTCCCTCTTCTCTTCCCTCTCTTCTCCCCTCTTTCTCTTCCCTCTCCTCTTCCCTCTCCTCTTCCCTCTCCTCTTCCCTCTCCTCTTCCCTCTTCTCTTCTCTTCCCTCTTCTCTTCCCTCTCCTCTTCCCTCTCCTCTTCCCTCTCCTCTTCCCTCTCCTCTTCCCTCTCCTCTTCCCTCTCCTCTTCCCTCTTCTCTTCTCTTCCCTCTTCTCTTCCCTCTCCTCTTTCCTCTTCTCTTCCCTCTTCTCTTCCCTCTTTCTCTTCCCTCTCCTCTTCCCTCTCCTCTTCCCTCTTCTCTTCTCTTCCCTCTTCTCTTCCCTCTCCTCTTCCCTCTCCTCTTCCCTCTTCTCTTCTCTTCCCTCTTCTCTTCCCTCTCTTCTCCCCTCTTTCTCTTCCCTCTTCTCTTCCCTCTCCTCTTCCGTCTCTCTTCCGTCTCTCTTCCGTCTCTCTCCCCTCTTCCCTCTCCTCTTCCCTCTCCTCTTCCCTCTTCTTTTCCCTCTCTTCTCCCCTCTTTCACTTCCCTCTCCTCTTCCGTCTCTCCTCTTCCGTCTCTCTTCCATCTCTCGCCCCTCTCCCCTCTTCTCTTCCCTCTCCTCTTCCCTCTTCTCTTCCCTCTCTCTCCCCTCTTCTCTTCCCTCTTCTCTTCCCTCTTCTCTTCCCTCTCTCTCCCCTCTTCTCTTCCCTCTTCTCTTCCCTCTTCTCTTCCCTCTCCTCTTCCCTCTTCTCTTCCCTCTTCTCTTCCCTCTCTTCTCCCCTCTTTCTCTTCCCTCTCCTCTTCCCTCTCCTCTTCCCTCTCCTCTTCCCTCTTCTCTTCTCTTCCCTCTTCTCTTCCCTCTCCTCTTCCCTCTCTCTCCCCTCTTCTCTTCCCTCTTCTCTTCCCTCTTCTCTTCCCTCTTCTCTTCCCTCTCTCTCCCCTCTCCTCTTCCCTCTCCTCTTCCCTCTTCTCTTCTCTTCCCTCTTCTCTTCCCTCTCCTCTTCCCTCTCCTCTTCCCTCTCCTCTTCCCTCTTCTCTTCTCTTCCCTCTTCTCTTCCCTCTCTTCTCCCCTCTTTCTCTTCCCTCTTCTCTTCCCTCTCCTCTTCCGTCTCTCTTCCGTCTCTCTTCCGTCTCTCTCCCCTCTTCCCTCTCCTCTTCCCTCTCCTCTTCCCTCTTCTTTTCCCTCTCTTCTCCCCTCTTTCACTTCCCTCTCCTCTTCCGTCTCTCCTCTTCCGTCTCTCTTCCATCTCTCGCCCCTCTCCCCTCTTCTCTTCCCTCTCCTCTTCCCTCTTCTCTTCCCTCTTCTCTTCCCTCTTCTCTTCCCTCTTCTCTTCCCTCTTCTCTTCCCTCTCTCTCCCCTCTTCTCTTCCCTCTTCTCTTCCCTCTTCTCTTCCCTCTCCTCTTCCCTCTTCTCTTCCCTCTTCTCTTCCCTCTTCTCTTCCCTCTCCTCTTCCCTCTCCTCTTCCCTCTCCTCTTCCCTCTTCTCTTCTCTTCCCTCTTCTCTTCCCTCTCCTCTTCCCTCTCTCTCCCCTCTTCTCTTCCCTCTTCTCTTCCCTCTTCTCTTCCCTCTCTCTCCCCTCTTCTCTTCCCTCTTCTCTTCCCTCTCTCTCCCCTCTTCTCTTCCCTCTTCTCTTCCCTCTTCTCTTCCCTCTCTCTCCCCTCTTCTCTTCCCTCTTCTCTTCCCTCTTCTCTTCCCTCTCCTCTTCCCTCTTCTCTTCCCTCTTCTCTTCCCTCTTCTCTTCCCTCTCTCTCCCCTCTTCTCTTCCCTCTTCTCTTCCCTCTTCTCTTCCCTCTCCTCTTCCCTCTTCTCTTCCCTCTTCTCTTCCCTCTCTTCTCCCCTCTTTCTCTTCCCTCTCCTCTTCCCTCTCCTCTTCCCTCTCCTCTTCCCTCTTCTCTTCTCTTCCCTCTTCTCTTCCCTCTCCTCTTCCCTCTCCTCTTCCCTCTTCTCTTCTCTTCCCTCTTCTCTTCCCTCTCTTCTCCCCTCTTTCTCTTCCCTCTTCTCTTCCCTCTCCTCTTCCGTCTCTCTTCCGTCTCTCTTCCGTCTCTCTCCCCTCTTCCCTCTCCTCTTCCCTCTCCTCTTCCCTCTCCTCTTCCCTCTTCTTTTCCCTCTCTTCTCCCCTCTTTCACTTCCCTCTCCTCTTCCGTCTCTCCTCTTCCGTCTCTCTTCCATCTCTCGCCCCTCTCCCCTCTTCTCTTCCCTCTCCTCTTCCCTCTTCTCTTCCCTCTCTCTCCCCTCTTCTCTTCCCTCTTCTCTTCCCTCTTCTCTTCCCTCTCTCTCCCCTCTTCTCTTCCCTCTTCTCTTCCCTCTTCTCTTCCCTCTCCTCTTCCCTCTCCTCTTCCCTCTCTCTTCCCTCTCCCATCTCTCTTCCCTCTCCCCTTCCCCCTCTCTCTTCCCTCTCCTCTTCCCTCTCCCCTTCCCTCTCCCCTTCCCTCTCCTCTTCCCTCTCCTCTTCCCTCTCCTCTTCCCTCTCCTCTTCCCTCTCCCCTTCCCTCTCCCCTTCCCTCTCCCCTTCCCTCTCCCCTTCCCTCTCCTCTTCCCTCTCCTCTTCCCTCTTTTCTTCCCTCTTTTCTTACCTCTCCTCTTCCCTCTCCTCTTCCCTCTTTTCTTCCCTCTCCTCTTCCCTCTCCATTTCCGTCTTCTCTTCCCTCTCCTCTTCCCTCTCTCTTCCCTCTCTCTTCCCTCTCTCTTCCCTCTCTCTTCCCTCTCTCTTCCCTCTCTCTTCCCTCTCTCTTCCCTCTCTCTTCCCTCTCTCTTCCCTCTCCTCTTCCCTCTCCTCTTCTGTCTTCTCTTCCCTCTTCTCTTCCCTCTCTTCCCTCTCCTCTTCCCCCTCCTCTTCTGTCTCCTCTTCCCCCTCCTCTTCCCTCTCCTCTTCTGTCTCCTCTTCCCCCTCCTCTTCCCTCTCCTCTTCTGTCTTCTCTACCCTCTCCTCTACCCTCTCCTCTACCCTCTCCTCTTCCCTCTCCTCTTCTGTCTTCTCTACCCTCACCTCTACCCTCTCCTCTACCCTCTCCTCTTCCCTCTCCTCTTCCCTCTCCTCTTCTGTCTTCTCTACCCTCTCCTCTACCCTCTCCTCTACCCTCTCCTCTTCCCTCTCCTCTTCCCCCTCCTCTTCTGTCTCCTCTTCCCCCTCCTCTTCCCTCTCCTCTTCTGTCTCCTCTTCCCCCTCCTCTTCCCTCTCCTCTTCTGTCTTCTCTACCCTCTCCTCTACCCTCTCCTCTACCCTCTCCTCTACCCTCTCCTCTTCCCTCTCCTCTTCTGTCTTCTCTACCCTCTCCTCTACCCTCTCCTCTACCCTCTCCTCTTCCCTCTCCTCTTCCCTCTCCTCTTCCCTCTTCTCTACCGTCTCCTCTTCCCTCTCTCTTCCCTCTTCTCTTCCCTCTCCTCTTCCCTCTCCTCTCCTCTTTCCTCTCCTCTTCCCTCTCCTCTTCCCTCTCCTCTTCCCTCTCCTCTTCCCTCTCCTCTTCCCTCTTTTCTTCCCTCTCCTCTTCTCTCTTCCTGACCTGATTCAGCGACTATGTGCGTTTGCATCACTCACTCTACATTAAGACACAATGCACTATTCTGTCAGAGACACGCACACAGCCCCCAAGCACACACTGAGCCTTAGTTAAGGCTATATAGTCGGGTCCTATACTACTGCCCTATAATAGTCACTACATTACACTGCCACTACCCCCCTCCAGCCATACTCAGACATTTACATTGAAATGGGTCCTAACTACGGAGTATAACACACTCAGTATAATGCAGCCTGAATGTGTCAGTATTTGAAGTGGGGATGTACTCATAATGCTATACAGCAGGATCAAATGAATAGAAATGATGGAATATGTGATTATTATACTTAATGCTGTACTGTAGAGCACATCATGATAACATTGTAATGCAACCACATACTGTATGTTGAACATAATTGCTTTCTATGACATAACAGTTGATCTGAACCAAACCCCGTTTCGATCTTCTGCCCCTCGTTGTAGGGTAACTCTGGGTTGGGCTTCAGTATTGCAGGGGTACAGATAACCCCCACATCGGCGAAGACCCCAGTATCTTCATCACCAAGATTATCCCTGGGGGAGCTGCAGCTCAGGACGAACGCCTCAGGTGTGTACTGTCACCATAGGATTAGGAAATGACAACACTGGACGTTCCTACGATGGGAGAGACGTCGGCCATCTTGGTGGTCAGGGAGATGGTCAACCCGTGGTTTGGTGCTGCTGTTAGGAGTTAGAACGCAGATAAATTCACTACTCTGTTTGTTAGCTAGCCGGACCGTTTTAGAGGAATGATTCCACAGTCCCAGTTGGGGGGGTGACCGGTGGTTACCTAGGTTACCCCAGTTGGGGGGGGGGTGACCGGTGGTTACCTAGGTTACCCCAGTTGGGGGGTGACCGGTGGTTACCTAGGTTACCCCAGTTGGGGGGTGACCGGTGGTTACCTAGGTTACCCCAGTTGGGGGGTGACCGGTGGTTACCTAGGTTACCCCAGTTGGGGGGTGACCGGTGGTTACCTAGGTTACCCCAGTTGGGGGGTGACCGGTGGTTACCTAGGTTACCCCAGTTGGGGGGTGACCGGTGGTTACCTAGGTTACCCCAGTTGGGGGGGGGGGGTGACCGGTGGTTACCTAGGTTACCCCAACCTTTTGTCAAACACATTTTTCTGGTTCGCTTTTTTTTGTTGTGTCAATTACAAAACTATGTTTAAGATGAATACATGTCTAAAGTTAACTTTTCATGACTTTTCTACATTACCTGCACCAGAGCGTTCTCACTACTTAGCTTCACTCATGCCTCTTCATGACTTTTCTACATTACCTGCACCAGAGCGTTCTCACTACTTAGCTTCACTCATGCCTCTTCATGACTTTTCTACATTACCTGCACCAGAGCGTTCTCACTACTTAGTTTCACTCATGCCTCTTCATGACTTTTCTACATTACCTGCACCAGAGCGTTCTCACTACTTAGTTTCACTCATGCCTCTTCATGACTTTTCTACATTACCTGCACCAGAGCGTTCTCACTACTTAGCTTCACTCATGCCTCTTCATGACAGTGCTAGCAGCCTCGTAACGTTACGTGCGTGTCTGTTCGTTGCAGATAGAAAAAAAACCCATGTTGGGTGTTTCTCAAGATGCGTACTACCGTGCTCCGAGCAAAATGGAGAACAGGAGGGGTCGGAGTATGAATCCAAAATCGGAGGGCACTTCTCGAATGTGTACTCAGTTTGTACATATTTTATCTAGCCATGACCAACAACGAGAGACTATACAGCTAGTAGTGACTGTGGTTACACACGGACTATACTAAACAAGTTAAATGTCTTACCTGTTATGAAATGTTTTCTACACACATAGCTACGTGTAGCCTACTTGGTCCCCACAGTTGCCACTCTCCCACGCTGAACAGCCTGAAGCCACAGGTGAAGCTGGTTGAGAGAATGTCAAGAGTGTGCAAAGCTGTTGTTAAGTCGAAGGGTGGCTACTTTGAAGAATTTCAAATATATAATATATATATACATATATTTTTACTTCATTATTCCATATGTGCTATTTCATAGTTTTGATGTCTTCGCTATTATTCTACAATGTAGAAAATAGTCCAAATAAAGAAAAACCCTTGAATGAGTAGGTGTCCAAACCGTTGACTGTAAATGGAGGCATTTATGGTCTGTGTTACGTTCCCCAGCAAGAAACCAAAAGGTGTCGCTCCAACAGAAGCGGAAACTAACAGCCGAAACTAAACAGGTGTTTAGGAGGGGTTCTGAAAGACACTCATGGGGGATGTCCACTGAACGTTGCCTAGCAACAACAACTGGAACCTAACAGACACCAACTGTGAGAGCCCACTAAATTCACCCAAGAAGAGGCCAAACATTAGAAAAACCCACACCAAACTTAAAGACAGGAATCAAACCAAAAAGTGGAGCAAAATGTGGAGCAAAATTAAAACAATGTCTAAAAACTTGTTTTTGTTTTGTCATTATGGGGTATTGTGATGTCATTATGGGGTATTGTGATGTCATTATGGGGTATTGTGATGTCATTATGGGGTATTGTGATGTCATTATGGGGTATTGTGATATCATTATGGGGTATTGTGATGTCATTATGGGGTACTGTGATGTCATTATGGGGTATTGTGTGTAGATTGAGTGTTTTATTTATTCAATCCATTTTAGAATAAGGCTGTAATGTAACAAAAGTCAAGGGGTCTGAATACTTCCCGATATGTGCTGTAAATAGCACCTGGGCCAGACAAGTGAAACACCTTCTGACTAACGAGATGACAAGCCGGCACAGGTGTAACATACTGACTAATGTGGTGACACCAAGCACGTTGGGCGCACTGATAACGTCCAACCTCTAAATATATATGGAAAAGCCTGTAGCAGTCTGTTTACATACACTACAGTTCAAAAGTTTGGGGTCACTTAGAAATGTCCTTGTTTTTGAAAGAAAAGTAGAAAATGTTGTCTATTAAAATAACATCAAATTGATCAGAAATACAGTGTAGACATTGCCAATGTTGTAAATGACTATTGTAGCTGGAAACGGCAGATTTTTAAATGGAATATCTACATAGGAGTACAGAGGCCCATTATCAGCAACCATCACTCCTGTGTTCCAATGGCACGTTGTGTTAGCTAATCCAAGTTTATCATTTTAAAAGGCTAATTGATCATTAGAAAACCCTTTTGCAATTACATTAGCACAGCTGAAAACTGTTGTTCTGATTAAAGAAGCAATAAAATTGGCCTCTTTTAGACTAGTTGAGTATCTGGAGCCATCAGCATTTGTGGGTTCGATTACAGGCTCAAAATGGCAAGAAACAAAGAACTTTCTTCTGAAACCCGTCAGTCTATTCTTGTTCTGAGAAATGAAGGCTATTCCATGCGAGAAATTGCCAATAAAAATGATCAACTTGGATAAGCTAACACAACAGGTGTTGGAGCACAGGAGTGATGGTTGCTGCAAAAGGGTTTTCTAATGATCAATTAGCCTTTTAAAATGATAAACTTGGATTAGCTAACACAACGTGCCATTGGAACACAGGAGTGATGGTTGCTGATAATGGGTTTCTGATGACATGTATTTGATTCCCCTGGCTAAAGTGTGAATGACAGATGTATTTGATTCCCCTGGCTAAAGTGTGAATGACAGATGTATTTGATTCCCCTGGCTAAAGTGTGAATGACAGATGTATTTGATTCCCCTGGCTAAAGTGTGAATGACAGATGTATTTGATTCCCCTGGCTAAAGTGTGAATGACAGATGTATTTGATTCCCCTGGCTAAAGTGTGAATGACAGATGTATTTGATTCCCCTGGCTAAAGTGTGAATGACAGATGTATTTGATTCCCCTGGCTAAAGTGTGAATGACAGATGTATTTGATTCCCCTGGCTAAAGTGTGAATGACAGATGTATTTGATTCCCCTGGCTAAAGTGTGAATGACAGATGTATTTGATTCCCCTGGCTAAAGTGTGAATGACAGATGTATTTGATTCCCCTGGCTAAAGTGTGAATGACAGATGTATTTGATTCCCCTGGCTAAAGTGTGAATGACAGATGTATTTGATTCCCCTGGCTAAAGTGTGAATGACAGATGTATTTGATTCCCCTGGCTAAAGTGTGAATGACAGATGTATTTGATTCCCCTGGCTAAAGTGTGAATGACAGATGTATTTGATTCCCCTGGCTAAAGTGTGAATGACAGATGTATTTGATTCCCTGGCTAAAGTGTGAATGACAGATGTATTTGATTCCCCTGGCTAAAGTGTGAATGACAGATGTATTTGATTCCCCTGGCTAAAGTGTGAATGACAGATGTATTTGATTCCCCTGGCTAAAGTGTGAATGACAGATGTATTTGATTCCCCTGGCTAAAGTGTGAATGACAGATGTATTTGATTCCCCTGGCTAAAGTGTGAATGACAGATGTATTTGATTCCCCTGGCTAAAGTGTGAATGACAGATGTATTTGATTCCCCTGGCTAAAGTGTGAATGACAGATGTATTTGATTCCCCTGGCTAAAGTGTGAATGACAGATGTATTTGATTCCCCTGGCTAAAGTGTGAATGACAGATGTATTTGATTCCCCTGGCTAAAGTGTGAATGACAGATGTATTTGATTCCCCTGGCTAAAGTGTGAATGACAGATGTATTTGATTCCCCTGGCTAAAGTGTGAATGACAGATGTATTTGATTCCCCTGGCTAAAGTGTGAATGACAGATGTATTTGATTCCCCTGGCTAAAGTGTGAATGACAGATGTATTTGATTCCCCTGGCTAAAGTGTGAATGACAGATGTATTTGATTCCCCTGGCTAAAGTGTGAATGACAGATGTATTTGATTCCCCTGGCTAAAGTGTGAATGAAGGATGTATTTGATTCCCCTGGCTAAAGTGTGAATGAAGGATGTATTTGACTCTTCCTGTAGAGTAAATGAAGGATGTATTTGACCCTTCCTGTAGAGTGAATGACGGATGTATTTGACTCTTCCTGTAGAGTGAATGAAGGATGTATTTGACTCTTCCTGCAGAGTGAATGAAGGATGTATTTGACTCTTCCTGTAGAGTGAATGAAGGATGTATTTGACTCTTCCTGTAGAGTGAATGAAGGATGTATTTGTCTCTTCCTGCAGAGTGAATGACTGCATCCTGAGAGTGAACGAGGCCGACGTGAGGGATGTGACCCACAGTAAGGCTGTGGAGGCCCTGAAGGAGGCTGGCTGCATCGTCAGGCTCTACATCCGCAGGAGAAAAGCCCTCTCGGAGAAGATCCTGGAGCTCAAACTAGTCAAAGGTCCCAAAGGTAAAGGGAATGTCTGTCACCGTGGAGATTAAAAGCTACACTTTAGTGATACGATTTCATCATGATTTAAATGTGTTGAGTTGATGTGTAACTTTCTGCTACGTGTTCTTTACGCTCTGTGGTTCGTCGTCCTCCGGGTGATAACCGTCTGAATTAGCGGCTCCCAAACTGTTGGGGCGTGCTGACGTAATAGTGGAATGCACAAGGTGCAATTTGTAAATGGGGTTAGTGGTGCATCAGCAGTTCTCCTCTTGTCATGGCAGTCATTGCAGATCTTTAGAGTTGTTTATAACGTGTCTAGGGCCCGGTTTCCCAAAAGCATCATAAGGCGAAGTTCATCGTTAGAAGCTCTAGTAGGAGCATCGTTAAATCTCTGAGCTGTTTCCCAAAAAGCATCATAAGGCGAAGTTCATCGTTAGAAGCTCTAGTAGGAGCATCGTTAAATCTCCGAGCGGTTTCCCAAAAAGCATCTTAAGGCGAAGTTCATCGTTAGAAGCTCTAGTAGGAGCATCGTTAAATCTCTGAGCTGTTTCCCAAAAAGCATCTTAAGGCGAACTTCATCGTTAGAAGCTCGTTAAATCTCTGAGCTGTTTCCCAAAAGCATCTTAAGGCGAAGTTCATCGTTAGAAGCTCTAGTAGGAGCATTGTTAAATCTCCGAGCGGTTTCCCAAAAAGCATCTTAAGGCGAAGTTCATCGTTAGAAGCTCTAGTAGGAGCATCGTTAAATCTCTGAGCTGTTTCCCAAAAACCATCTTAAGGCGAACTTCATCGTTAGAAGCTCGTTAAATCTCTGAGCGGTTTCCCAAAAAGCATCTTAAGGCGAAGTTCATCGTTAGAAGCTCTAGTAGGAGCATTGTTAAATCTCCGAGCGGTTTCCCAAAAAGCATCTTAAGGCGAAGTTCATCGTTAGAAGCTCTAGTAGGAGCATCGTTAAATCTCCGAGCTGTTTACCCCCCCCAAAAAACATAATTCGCTCCATCAGAGCACTCAGAACAGTGAAGTGTTAGATGTCCCCCCCCCCCACCACCACGTCACGTTGTACGCAGAAAGACCTCTGTTAGACATAGAATCAAGGCATCTGTCTCACTTGTGACCGCCGATAGCTTCACACCGACGTTGACTACAAAGTTGCAAATGTCTTTGCAATTGTTACAAAAACAATCGAAGGATTAAAAATATGCTTCAAATGAAAACCCGAGATGACTGCATTATGAGATAAATAGCCTACCTACAGTGTAACAGCTTTCGTCCTGGGAAGGAGAGGCATTATGAGATAAATAGCCTACCTACAGTGTAACAGCTTTCGTCCTGGGAAGGAGAGGCATTATGAGATAAATAGCCTACCTACAGTGTAACAGCTTTCTTCCTGGGAAGGAGAGGCATTATAAGATAAATAGCCTACCTACAGTGTAACAGCTTTCTTCCTGGGAAGGAGAGGCATTATGAGATAAATAGCCTACCTACAGTGTAACAGCTTTCTTCCTGGGAAGGAGAGGCATTATGAGATAAATAGCCTACATACAGTGGTAGACGACACAGGCCTATATATTTCAATGTTCATTGTGTTTTATTTGACTACCGTCTTGTCATTTTTGCCTCTAATATATTTAATACTGTGTGTATATATTTATAATTTATTTATATATATTATTATATTATATGTGTAGCCTCACATGGATGCAATGATGCTCCACATCTTAACAGAGTGCATTATTAGTAGGGTAAACATTTAGAAAAATCTGATTTCAGTATTTGCAGCCGTAGGGGGATGGATCTCTTTCTATGAGCTGATCTATCGTCAGTGTTGTGGAATAACTATGATGTTTAAGGGAAATATTTGAATGGAGAAATCTGATCCGAGAGCAGCGCTCCCTTTTTCTTTCCATCCTGTCAGTGTCGACACACGCCTCAACGACTCCGTGACCGTTCCCTCTGCGTGGTTGTTTCGGGGAAACGCGTGTGACGTTTTCGGGCCCGTTGTAGGCTAGACTCGGAAGCCTAAGTTCCATCGCTATGGGAACCGTGCCCCAGATCAACTAGCCCTCCCCCCTACTGGGCACGGACCTCATTCTAACTGATGTGAATTCAACGGGAAATCAATCAAAAAATGTCATTGGATTTAGGTTGAAAGTTGGGTGGAAATGCCCCGACGTTGATACCTTTCTTCAAATCCCAATCAGTTTTCCACGTTGATTCAACGTCATCACGTTCGTTGTTGAAATGATGTGGAAACAACATCGATTCAGCCAGGTTTTGCCCAGTGGGGTGTCAGAAACCGTTATTTGTAATGGTTTAGTTGCTCAGCTATCACGTGAACACACCTAGTACATGACCAAATGTGTAGAATAGCAGGAAATGTGCTTTAAAACTGCAAAATGTTCTCTCCACCTCATGGCAAAATGTGTAGAATTTAAGGAAATTAGCATAAAATACAAAAATTAAATCTGCACCCCATGGCAAAATGTATAGAATTGCAGGAAATAATCTTTAAACCTGCAACATGATGGAAGGGGGGCCTGAGTGAAAAGGTTTGGGAACCACTGCTCTGAATTAATATAGTATTTATAATGTTTTATTGTGTTGTAATGTACCTCTCTCTCTCTCTCTCTCCCTCTCTCTCTACCCCTCCCTCCCAACCTCCTCCCTCCCAACCTCCCTCCCTCCCAACCTCCCTCTGTCTCTACCCTTCTCTCCCTTCTCTCCCTCCCTCCCAACCTCCCTCTGTCTCTACCCTTCTCTCCCTCCCAACCTCCCTCCCTCCCAACCTCCCTCCCAACCTCCCTCCCTCCCAACCTCCCTCCCTCCCAACCTCCCTCCCAACCTCCCTCTGTCTCTACCCTTCTCTCCTTCTCTCCCTCCCTCTCTCCCTCCCTCTCTCCCTCCCTCCCTCCCTCCCTCTGTCTCTACCCTTCTCTCCCTCCCTTCCTCACTCCCCCCCTCCCTCACTCCCCTCCCTCACTCCCTCCCTCTCTCCCTCACTCCCTCCCTCCCTCCCTCTCTCTACCCTTCTCTCTCTCCCTCCCTCCCTCTCTCTACCCTTCTCCCACCCACCCTCCCTCCCTCCCTCTCTCTCTCTCTCTCTACCCTTCTCCCTCCCTCCCTCTCTCTGTCTGTACCCTTCTCTCTCTCCCTCCCTCTGTCTCTACCCTTCTCTCCCTCTCTCCCTCCCTCTGTCTCTACCCTTCTCTCCCTCTCTCACTCTTTGCGTCTCTCCTCTGTCCCTCCCTCTCTTCAGGGCTAGGATTCAGTATTGCGGGGGGAGTAGGGAACCAGCACATTCCAGGAGACAACAGCATCTATGTCACCAAGGTCATCGAGGGAGGGGCTGCACACAAAGACCAGAGGCTGCAGATAGGAGACAAACTATTGGCTGTAAGAACATAACAATGTAGTGACTCAGCAAAAAAAAGAAACGTCCTCTCACTGTCAACTGCGTTTATTTTCAGCTAACTTAACATGTGTAAATATTTGTATGAACATAAGTTTCAACAACTGAGACATAAACTGAACAAGATCCACAGACATGTGACTAACAGAATTGGAATAATGTGTCCCTGAACAAAAGGGGGGGGGGGCTCAAAATCAAGATACAGTCAGTATCTGGTGTGGCCACCAGCTGCATTAAGTACTGCAATGCATCTCCTCCTCATGGGCTGCACCAGATTTGCCAGTTTTTTCTGTGAGATGTTACCCCACCCTTCCACCAAGGCAAGTTCCCGGATATTTCTGGGGGGAATGGCCCTAGCCCTCACCCTCCGATCCAACAGGTCCCAGACGTGCTCAATGGGATTGAGATCCAGACTCTTCGCTGGCCATGGCAGAACACTGACATTCCTGTCTTGCAGGAAATCACGCACAGAACGAGCAGTATGGCTGGTGGCATTGTCATGCTGGAGGGTCATGTCAGGATGAGCCTGCAGGAAGGGTACCACATGAGGGAGGAGGATGTCTTCCCTGTAACGCACAGCGTTGGGATTGCCTGCAATGACGGCACGCTCAGTCCGATGATGCTGTGACACACCGCCCCAGACCATGACGGACCCTCCACCTCCAAATCGATCCCTCTCCAGAGTACAGGCCTCGGTGTTACGCTCATTCCTTCGATGATAAACGCAAATCTGACCATCACCCCTGGTGAGACAAAGCCACGACTGGTCAGTGAAGAGCACTTTTGTCAGTCCTGTCTGGTCCAGCGACGGTGCATTTGTGCTAATAGGCGATGCTGTTGCCGGTGATTTCTGGTGAGGACCTGCCTTACAACAGGCCTACAAGCCCTCAGTCCAACCTCTCTCAGCCTATTGTAGACAGTCTGAGCGCAGATGGAGGGATTTTGCGTTCCTGCTGTAACTCGGGCAGTTGTTGTTGCCATCCTGTACCTGTCCCGCAGGTGTGATGTTCGGATGTACCGATCCTGTGCAGGTGTTGTTACACGTGGTCTGCCACCCCGAGGACGATCAGCTGCCCATCCTGTCTCCCTGTAGCCCTGTCTTAGGCATGTCACTGTACGGACATTGCAATTTATTTCCCTGGCCACATCTGCAGTCCTCATGCCTCCTTGCAGCATGCCTAAGGCACGTTCACGCAGATGAGCAGGGACCCTGGGCATCTTTCTTTTGGTGTTTTTCAAAGTCCGTAGAAAGGCCTCTTTAGTGTCCTAAGTTTTCATAACTGTGACCTTAATTGCCTACCGTCTGTGAGCTGTTAGTGTCTTAACGACCGTTCCACAGGTGCATGTTCATTAATTGTTTATGGTTCATTGAACAAGCGTGGGAAACCTTGTTTAAACCCTTTACAATGAAGATCTGTGAAGTTATTTGGATTTTTACGAATTATCTTTAAAAGACAGGGTCCTTTAAAAAGGGGAGTTTCTTTTTGTTTTGTTTCTGAGTTTACTTCCTGAAAGACTTCCCACTGGGCATTGACATTACATCAACGTCTAGTTCTGACAGACATTTGATTGAGTTGTCGACTGACGTGAATTTGACCTGAAATCAACAACAATTTGAACCATGTCATTTGGATTGAGTTTTAAAGTTGAGGTCCTCTGTAAGCCAGGTGGAAGAGCATAGCGTTGATTCCCAGGACCTCCCTTATGTCAAATGTATTCCTGACTGTAAGTCACTTAGGGGAAAAGTGTCTGGTAAATTACATATTATATTGTTATTGTACACATATACAACAGGTGTAGGTAGACCTTACAGTGAAATGCTGAATACAACAGGTGTAGTAGACCTTACAGTGAAATGCTGAATACAACAGGTGTAGTAGACCTTACAGTGAAATGCTGAATACAACAGGTGTAGTAGACCTTACAGTGAAATGCTGAATACAACAGGTGTAGTAGACCTTACAGTGAAATGCTGAATACAACAGGTGTAGGTAGACCTTACAGTGAAATGCTGAATACAACAGGTGTAGTAGACCTTACAGTGAAATGCTGAATACAACAGGTGTAGTAGACCTTACAGTGAAATGCTGAATACAACAGGTGTAGTAGACCTTACAGTGAAATGCTGAATACAACAGGTGTAGTAGACCTTACAGTGAAATGCTGAATACAACAGGTGTAGTAGACCTTACAGTGAAATGCTGAATACAACAGGTGTAGTAGACCTTACAGTGAAATGCTGAATACAACAGGTGTAGTAGACGTTACAGTGAAATGCTGAATACAACAGGTGTAGTAGACCTTACAGTGAAATGCTGAATACAACAGGTGTAGTAGACTTTACAGTGAAATGCTGAATACAACAGGTGTAGTAGACCTTACAGTGAAATGCTGAATACAACAGGTGTAGGTAGACCTTACAGTGAAATGCTGAATACAACAGGTGTAGTAGACCTTACAGTGAAATGCTGAATACAACAGGTGTAGTAGACCTTACAGTGAAATGCTGAATACAACAGGTGTAGTAGACCTTACAGTGAAATGCTGAATACAACAGGTGTAGGTAGACCTTACAGTGAAATGCTGAATACAACAGGTGTAGTAGACCTTACAGTGAAATGCTGAATACAACAGGTGTAGGTAGACCTTACAGTGAAATGCTGAATACAACAGGTGGAGGTAGACCTTACAGTGAAATGCTGAATACAACAGGTGTAGTAGACCTTACAGTGAAATGCTGAATACAACAGGTGTAGTAGACCTTACATTGAAATGCTGAATACAACAGGTGTAGTAGACCTTACAGTGAAATGCTGAATACAACAGGTGTAGTAGACCTTACATTGAAATGCTGAATACAACAGGTGTAGTAGACCTTACAGTGAAATGCTGAATACAACAGGTGTAGTAGACCTTACAGTGAAATGCTGAATACAACAGGTGTAGTAGACCTTACAGTGAAATGCTGAATACAACAGGTGTAGTAGACCTTACATTGAAATGCTGAATACAACAGGTGTAGTAGACCTTACAGTGAAATGCTGAATACAACAGGTGTAGTAGACCTTACAGTGAAATGCTGAATACAACAGGTGTAGTAGACCTTACAGTGAAATGCTGAATACAACAGGTGTAGTAGACCTTACAGTGAAATGCTGAATACAACAGGTGTAGTAGACCTTACAGTGAAATGCTGAATACAACAGGTGTAGTAGACCTTACAGTGAAATGCTGAATACAACAGGTGTAGTAGACCTTACAGTGAAATGCTGAATACAACAGGTGTAGTAGACCTTACAGTGAAATGCTGAATACAACAGGTGTAGTAGACCTTACATTGAAATGCTGAATACAACAGGTGTAGTAGACCTTACAGTGAAATGCTGAATACAACAGGTGTAGTAGACCTTACAGTGAAATGCTGAATACAACAGGTGTAGTAGACCTTACAGTGAAATGCTGAATACAACAGGTGTAGTAGACCTTACAGTGAAATGCTGAATACAACAGGTGTAGTAGACCTTACAGTGAAATGCTGAATACAACAGGTGTAGTAGACCTTACAGTGAAATGCTTACTTACAAGCCCTTAACCAACAATGCAGTTTTAATCAAATAAAATAAAAAGAGACAAAAATAACAAATGATGAAAGAGCAGTAGTAAATACAACAGCTGTGGCTATATACATATATATATAATATATATATATACATGGGGTACCGGTACAGAGTCAGACAGTCAACTTGATTGGTTTGTAGGTACAGCAGTATCTCATTATGGGTTGGTTATTTGTGTGGAGTCTCACCATGTCCTCTTCTCTGGTAGATACAGTTTGGCGTTCGCCGTCTCCACGTCTTTCTGTCAGTGTGTCAGGTGACAATCGTCCAGAGACATCCCGTTGTACATCACAGTGATATATTATGGGATGTTTCTGGACGATTGTCAGGAAGTCAATTCAATTCCAGGGGCTTTATTGGCATGGGAAACACGTGTTAACATTGCCAAAGCAAGTGAGGTAGATCATCTACAAAAGTGAAGTAAACAAGTCTCCCAAAGTTCCTCCAATCATCTTAAAGGTAATTCAGAAGTCGTCTACACTAAATGCCACAGTAGAGACGGATTCCCATGGACTCTCCTGATCCAAATTACACAATGAGACTTTCCCTTTAATTCAGATGGAGATATTACCCCCCCTTCACTACTGAGGAAAATAAAAGATTGGGATAGTTAGGAATTGTACAATTACTTAACATGTTATTCATAGCCAAAATGAGTGCAGGAGAGAAAGTTGGCTGGTTTTGATGGCAACAGTGTCATGACTACCACATCATTTCATCTTTACCGTTGACTTGCTCAGGTCAGGGCACTAATCGCCTTAAAACCCTTAACTTAACAAACCCTTAACTTAACAAACCCTTAACTTAACAAACCCTTAACTTAACAAACCCTTAACTTAACAAACCCTTAACTTAACAAACCCTTAACTTAACAAACCCTTAACTTAACAAACCCTTAACTTAACAAACCCTTAACTTAACAAACCCTTAACTTAACAAACCCTTAACTTAACAAACCCTTAACTTAACAAATCCCCTTGAAGTACTTGACTTCGATTAAGTTAGATTGAGGCTTGTTTTGGATACGATGACAGTTGGTTTGCCTGACATGTCTCCTCCTGTATGTAACCAACTGATGAGCCGTCTGACTGCCCCCCCAGGTAAACAGCGCTTGCCTTGAGGAAGTGAGTCACGAGGATGCCGTGGCAGCCTTGAAAAACACCCCTGATGTGGTTTACTTGAAAGTGGCGAAGCCCACCAGTGTCTTCATGAACGACAGTTTCGCTCCCCCCGACATCACCAACTGTGAGTGCTCACGAACACACACACACACATACACACATATTCAAGTACACACACATCCCATGGTTTCCAATTATCCCAGGGTAGCTGTGACAGCAGGGGAGTGTTCATCAGGACGTTTTGTTATGTTCAGATGCTAATATACAATGTAGAATAAACATGCTTTTCTGACATGTAGCCTACAATATGGCTCTATCCGTGGCATTTCTACCTGCAACGTTTGGCTACCGAACGCGGCCCTGGTTATGTGAAGGGAGCCATGTGGTGTGGAGCTCCCACGGAGGGATGCTACATCGATACACAACTTCACAGAACTACAGACTAAAGCTAATCAATGAAAACATTATATATCTCTAGCTTCTCAAACGGAAGCAACCCATCAAAAAGGGGTAAAGTGCTAATTATTAGCTTCCCTGTGTTGTTATCCATAGATAACTACTAGCAACCCATCAAAAAGGGGTAAAATGCTAATTATTAGCTTCCCTGTGTTGTTACCATAGATAACCACTAGCATCCTTCAAAGGGCTAATTTGCTAGTGGTCCAATTTGTTATTGTATAAATTCTGTGTAAAGGGTCAGTATTATGACAGAACATGGGTCTGTGGGTCTGAGAGGAATATAGGACAAAAGACAAATGTAATCATTAAGGCCACGCAGACCCAGCGTGTCGCTGGCTGCTGACCCCAATAGCTACTGCGCTAATCCAATGGGCACAGTGAGTTAGTGGGGAGGGAGTGAGTACAGCGGGTCTATATCTGGACCAATAGGCATTAGAATAGAGTTTACAGTAGTAGGTCCAATCTGAGCCAGACTCCTTATGAAGGAGGAAGGGTTCCTGTTTAGAAGCAGGGTGAATGGCTGGCTATTTAACTGTAGCGGAGTATACCGTGGGTGACCCACTGTCTGTTCCCCTGACTAGCTGAGTATACCGTGGGTGACCCACTGTCTGTCCCCCTGACTAGCTGAGTATACCGTGGGTGACCCACTGTCTGTCCCCCTGACTAGCTGAGTATACCGTGGGTGACCCACTGTCTGGCCCCCTGACTAGCTGAGTATACCGTGGGTGACCCACTGTCTGTCCCCCTGACTAGCTGAGTATACCGTGGGTGACCCACTGTCTGTCCCCCTGACTAGCTGAGTATACCGTGGGTGACCCACTGTCTCTCTGCATCACTGTTCACGCCACGTTTATGTTTCGGGACACGTATATTGGTCTCGTTTAAGTCTTGCTTTGTTGCCTATGGGGCCAGCCCTGTCCAGTACCAGGCAGAACGTTCCGTGTTGGCCAGCCCTGTCCAGTACCAGGCAGAACGTTCCGTGTTGCCTCTGGGGCCAGCCCCGTCCAGTACCAGGCAGAACGTTCCGTGTTGGCCAGCCCTGTCCAGTACCAGGCAGAACGTTCCCTGTTGGCCAGCCCTGTCTAGTACCAGGCAGAACGTCCCCTGTTGGCCAGCCCCGTCCAGTACCAGGCAGAACGTTCCGTGTTGCCTATGGGGCCAGCCCTGTCCAGTACCAGGCAGAACGTTCTGTGTTGCCTATGGGGCCAGCCCTGTCCAGTACCAGGCAGAACGTTATGTGTTGCCTATGGGGCCAGCCCTGTCCAGTACCAGGCAGAACGTTCTGTGTTGCCTATGGGGCCAGCCCTGTCCAGTACCAGGCAGAACGTTCTGTGTTGCCTATGGGGCCAGCCCTGTCCAGTACCAGGCAGAACGTTATGTGTTGCCTCTGGGGCCAGCCCTGTCTAGTACCAGGGGAACGTTCCGTGTTGCCTCTGGGGCCAGCCCTGTCCAGTACCAGGCAGAACGTTCCGTGTTGCCTCTGGGGCCAGCCCTGTCCAGTACCAGGGGGAACGTTCCAGTATTTCACCTGGACAATGTTATTGATTGTTCTGTGGTGCTTGTGCCATTGCTGAAGGTGGTCTTCATTTAAGGAGAGAACCTCCCCCTGTCAGAGGAGCCATAAAGCATGTGTTTTATAGTGTCCTGCTCTGCCTCTGTCTGTACCAGGGTCGGCTCAAGGTGAAGTTAGCGATTAGCCTAGCGCCTCCCTCACTAAGCAGCATTTTATCATTTTTTCTTAGCATTAGCCGCTAATGTTAACTCACTATCTATCTACACACTGAGGCGGAGACCTATATTGATACAGGGTGTGTGTGTGTGTGTTATTTCTCTAGCGTATTCCCCTCACATGGACAACCATATCAGCCCTTCCAACTACCTGAGCCGGCCCCATACCCCCGCCACGCCTGGTCGCTACTCCCCCGTCCCCAAGAGCATGCTAGGAGACGACGAGGTGACAAGGTAAACTGGGTGATGATAGACACACACACACACAACATTTGATCCCTTTTCTTTTACAAAGCGTTAGATGTTTATACGTGTTGTTAGTGTTTGTGTTGGTTTATGAGTGTACTGGACAAAGGGAGTGTGGTGCCATTATTAGTTGCTGCTGCTGAGATTCATCAGTACCATGGTGAATGGGTCACTTTCCTTCTCTTGACTCTCAGTGGCTCTCAGTTATGGTGCTGTATCTCCTCCCCTTAATCTGAGTTATGGTGCTGTATCTCCTCCCCTTAATCTGAGTTATGGTGTTCTATCTCCTCCCCTTAATCTGAGTTATGGTGCTGTATCTCCTCCCCTTAATCTGAGTTATGGTGTTCTATCTCCTCCCCTTAATCTGAGTTATGGTGTTCTATCTCCTCCCCTTAATCTGAGTTATGGTGCTGTATCTCCTCCCCTTAATCTGAGTTATGGTGCTGTATCTCCTCCCCTTAATCTGAGTTATGGTGCTGTATCTCCTCCCCTTAATCTGAGTTATGGTGCTGTATCTCCTCCCCTTAATCTGAGTTATGGTGCTGTATCTCCTCTCCTTAATCTGAGTTATGGTGCTGTATCTCCTCCCCTTAATCTGAGTTATGGTGCTGTATCTCCTCCCCTTAATCTGAGTTATGGTGCTGTATCTCCTCCCCTTAATCTGAGTTATGGTGCTGTATCTCCTCCCCTTAATCTGAGTTATGGTGCTGTATCTCCTCCCCTTAATCTGAGTTATGGTGCTGTATCGCCCCTTAATCTGAGTTATGGTGCTGTATCTCCTCCCCTTAATCTGAGTTATGGTGCTGTATCTCCTCCCCTTAATCTGAGTTATGGTGCTGTATCTCCCCCCCTTAGTCTGAGTTATGGTGCTGTATCTCCTCCCCTTAATCTGAGTTATGGTGCTGTATCTCCTCCCCTTAATCTGAGTTATGGTGCTGTATCTCCTCCCCTTAATCTGAGTTATGGTGCTGTATTTCCCCCCCTTAGTCTGAGTTATGGTGCTGTATATCCTCCCCTTAATCTGAGTTATGGTGCTCTACTCTCCTTAATCTGAGTTATGGTGCTGTATCTCCTCCCCTTAATCTGAGTTATGGTGCTGTATCTCCTCCCCTTAATCTGAGTTATGGTGCTGTATCTCCCCCCCTTAGTCTGAGTTATGGTGCTGTATCTCCTCCCCTTAATCTGAGTTATGGTGCTGTATCTCCCCCCCTTAGTCTGAGTTATGGTGCTGTATCTCCTCCCCTTAATCTGAGTTATGGTGCTGTATCTCCCCCCCTTAGTCTGAGTTATGGTGCTGTATCTCCTCCCCTTAATCTGAGTTATGGTGCTGTATCTCCCCCCCTTAGTCTGAGTTATGGTGCTGTATCTCCTCCCCTTAATCTGAGTTATGGTGCTGTATCTCCCCCTTAGTCTGAGTTATGGTGCTGTATCTCCTCCCCTTAATCTGAGTTATGGTGCTCTACTCTCCTTAATCTGAGTTATGGTGCTGTATCTCCTCCCCTTAATCTGAGTTATGGTGCTGTATCTCCTCCCCTTAATCTGAGTTATGGTGCTGTATCTCCCCCCCTTAGTCTGAGTTATGGTGCTGTATCTCCTCCCCTTAATCTGAGTTATGGTGCTGTATCTCCTCCCCTTAATCTGAGTTATGGTGCTGTATCTCCTCCCCTTAATCTGAGTTATGGTGCTGTATCTCCTCCCCTTAATCTGAGTTATGGTGCTGTATCTCCTCCACTTAATCTGAGTTATGGTGCTGTATCTCCTCTTAATCTGAGTTATGGTGCTGTATCGCCCCTTAATCTGAGTTATGGTGCTGTATCTCCTCCCCTTAATCTGAGTTATGGTGCTGTATCTCCTCCCCTTAATCTGAGTTATGGTGCTGTATCTCCCCCCCCTTAGTCTGAGTTATGGTGCTGTATCTCCTCCCCTTAATCTGAGTTATGGTGCTCTACTCTCCTTAATCTGAGTTATGGTGCTGTATCTCCTCCCCTTAATCTGAGTTATGGTGCTGTATCTCCTCCCCTTAATCTGAGTTATGGTGCTGTATCTCCTCCCCTTAATCTGAGTTATGGTGCTGTATCTCCCCCCCTTAGTCTGAGTTATGGTGCTGTATCTCCTCCCCTTAATCTGAGTTATGGTGCTGTATCTCCTCCCTTAATCTGAGTTATGGTGCTGTATCTCCTCCCCTTAATCTGAGTTATGGTGCTGTATCTCCTCCCCTTAATCTGAGTTATGGTGCTGTATCTCCTCCCCTTAATCTGAGTTATGGTGCTGTATCTCCTCTTAATCTGAGTTATGGTGCTGTATCGCCCCTTAATCTGAGTTATGGTGCTGTATCTCCTCCCCTTAATCTGAGTTATGGTGCTGTATCTCCTCCCCTTAATCTGAGTTATGGTGCTGTATCTCCCCCCTTAGTCTGAGTTATGGTGCTGTATCTCCTCCCTTAATCTGAGTTATGGTGCTCTACTCTCCTTAATCTGAGTTATGGTGCTGTATCTCCTCCCCTTAATCTGAGTTATGGTGCTGTATCTCCTCTTAATCTGAGTTATGGTGCTGTATCGCCCTTAATCTGAGTTATGGTGCTGTATCTCCTCCCCTTAATCTGAGTTATGGTGCTGTATCTCCTCCCCTTAATCTGAGTTATGGTGCTGTATCTCCCCCCTTAGTCTGAGTTATGGTGCTGTATCTCCTCCCCTTAATCTGAGTTATGGTGCTGTATCTCCTCCCCTTAATCTGAGTTATGGTGCTGTATCTCCTCCCCTTAATCTGAGTTATGGTGCTGTATCTCCTCCCCTTAATCTGAGTTATGGTGCTGTATCTCCTCCCCTTAATCTGAGTTATGGTGCTGTATCTCCTCCCCTTAATCTGCCCTCTCTTTCTCTCTCTCTCTCTCTCTCTCTCTCTCTCTCTCTCTCTCTCTCTCTCTCTCTCTCTCTCTCTCTCTGCCTTCTCACTCTTTCTGCCCTCTCTCTCTCTCTGCCTTCTCACTCTTTCTGCCCTCTCTCTCTCTCTCTGCCTTCTCACTCTTTCTGCCCTCTCTCTCTCTCTCTCTCTCTCTCTCTGCCTTCTCACTCTTTCTGCCCTCTCTCTCTGCCTTCTCACTCTTTCTGCCCTCTCTCTCTCTGCCTTCTCACTCTTTCTTCCCTCTCTTTCCTCTCTCTCTCTGCCTTCTCACTCTTTCTTCCCTCTCTTTCCTCTCTCTCTCTCTGCCTTCTCACTCTTTCTGCCCTCTCTCTCTCTGCCTTCTCACTCTTTCTTCCCTCTCTTTCCTCTCTCTCTCTCTGCCTTCTCTCTTTCTGCCCTCTTTCTCTCTCTGCCTTCTCACTCTTTCTTCCCTCTCTTTCCTCTCTCTCTCTCTGCCTTCTCACTCTTTCTGCCCTATCTTTCCTCTCTCTCTGCCTTCTCACTCTTTCTGCCCTCTCTCTCTGCCTTCTCACTCTTTCTGCCCTCTCTCTGCCTTCTCACTCTTTCTGCCCTCTCTCTCTCTCTGCCTTCTCACTCTTTCTGCCCTCTCTCTCTGCCTTCTCACTCTTTCTGCCCTCTCTCTCTCTGCCTTCTCACTCTTTCTGCCCTCTCTCTCTCTGCCTTCTCACTCTTTCTTCCCTATCTTTCCTCTCTCTCTCTCTGCCTTCTCACTATTTCTGCCCTCTCTTTCTCTCTCTCTCTCTCTCTTTCTCTCTCTCTGCCTTCTCACTCTTTCTGCCCTCTCTTTCCTCTCTCTCCCTCTCTCTGCCTTCTCACTCTTTCTGCCCTCTCTTTCCTCTCTCTCTCTCTCTGCCTTCTCACTATTTCTGCCCTCTCTCTCTCTCTGCCTTCTCACTCTTTCTGCCCTCTCTCTCTCTCTCTCTCTCTCTCTCTCTGCCTTCTCACTCTTTCTGCCCTCTCTCTCTCTGCCTTCTCACTCTTTCTGCCCTCTTTCTCTCTCTCTCTCTGCCTTCTCACTCTTTCTGCCCTCTCTCTCTCTCTCTCTGCCTTCTCACTCTTTCTGCCCTCTCTCTCTCTGCCTTCTCACTCTTTCTGCCCTCTCTCTCTCTGCCTTCTCACTCTTTCTTCCCTCTCTTTCCTCTCTCTCTGCCTTCTCACTCTTTCTTCCCTCTCTTTCCTCTCTCTCTCTGCCTTCTCACTCTTTCTGCCCTCTCTCTCTCTGCCTTCTCCTCTTTCTTCCCCCTCTCTTTCCTCTCTCTCTCTCTGCCTTCTCACTCTTTCTGCCCTCTCTCTCTCTCTGCCTTCTCACTCTTTCTGCCCTCTCTCTCTCTCCCTTCTCACTCTTTCTTCCCTCTCTTTCTTCTCTCTCTCTCTGCCTTCTCACTCTTTCTGCCCTCTCTTTCCTCTCTCTCTCTGCCTTCTCACTATTTCTGCCCTCTCTCTCTCTCTCTCTCTCTCTCTCTCTCTCTTTCTCTCTCTCTCTCTGCCTTCTCACTCTTTCTGCCCTCTCTTTCCTCTCTCTCCCTCTCTCTGCCTTCTCACTCTTTCTGCCCTCTCTTTCCTCTCTCTCTCTCTCTCTCCTTCTCACTCTTTCTGCCCTCTTTCGCTCTCTCTGCCTTCTCACTATTTCTGCCCTCTCTTTCTCTTTCCTCTCTCTCTCTCTGCCTTCTCACTCTTTCTGCCCTCTCTCTCTGCCTTCTCACTCTTTCTTCCCTCTCTTTCCTCTCTCTCTCTCTGCCTTCTCACTCTTTCTGCCCTATCTTTCTCTCTCTCTGCCTTCTCACTCTTTCTGCCCTCTCTCTCTGCCTTCTCACTCTTTCTGCCCTCTCTCTCTCTCTGCCTTCTCACTCTTTCTGCCCTCTCTCTCTGCCTTCTCACTCTTTCTGCCCTCTCTCTCTCTGCCTTCTCACTCTTTCTGCCCTCTCTCTCTCTGCCTTCTCACTCTTTCTTCCCTATCTTTCCTCTCTCTCTCTCTGCCTTCTCACTATTTCTGCCCTCTCTTTCTCTCTCTCTCTCTCTCTTTCTCTCTCTCTGCCTTCTCACTCTTTCTGCCCTCTCTTTCCTCTCTCTCCCTCTCTCTGCCTTCTCACTCTTTCTGCCCTCTCTTTCCTCTCTCTCTCTCTCTGCCTTCTCACTATTTCTGCCCTCTTTCTCTCTCTCTGCCTTCTCACTCTTTCTGCCCTCTCTCTCTCTCTGCCTTCTCACTCTTTCTGCCCTCTCTCTCTCTCTCTCTCTCTCTCTCTCTCTCTGCCTTCTCACTCTTTCTGCCCTCTCTCTCTCTGCCTTCTCACTCTTTCTGCCCTCTTTCTCTCTCTCTCTCTGCCTTCTCACTCTTTCTGCCCTCTCTCTCTCTCTCTCTGCCTTCTCACTCTTTCTGCCCTCTCTCTCTCTGCCTTCTCACTCTTTCTGCCCTCTCTCTCTCTGCCTTCTCACTCTTTCTTCCCTCTCTTTCCTCTCTCTCTGCCTTCTCACTCTTTCTTCCCTCTCTTTCCTCTCTCTCTCTCTCTGCCTTCTCACTCTTTCTGCCCTCTCTCTCTCTGCCTTCTCACTCTTTCTTCCCTCTCTTTCCTCTCTCTCTCTCCTTCTCACTCTTTCTGCCCTCTCTCTCTCTCTGCCTTCTCACTCTTTCTGCCCTCTCTCTCTCTCCCTTCTCACTCTTTCTTCCCTCTCTTTCTTCTCTCTCTCTCTGCCTTCTCACTCTTTCTGCCCTCTCTTTCCTCTCTCTCTCTGCCTTCTCACTATTTCTGCCCTCTCTTTCTCTCTCTCTCTCTCTCTCTCTTTCTCTCTCTCTGCCTTCTCACTCTTTCTGCCCTCTCTTTCCTCTCTCTCCCTCTCTCTGCCTTCTCACTCTTTCTGCCCTCTCTTTCCTCTCTCTCTCTCTCTGCCTTCTCACTCTTTCTGCCCTCTTTCGCTCTCTCTGCCTTCTCACTATTTCTGCCCTCTCTTTCTCTCTCTCTCTCTCTCTCTCTTTATCTCTCTCTGCCTTCTCACTCTTTCTGCCCCCTCTTTCCTCTCTCTCCCTCTCTCTGCTTTCTCACTCTTTCTGCCCTCTCTTTCCTCTCTCTCTCTCTCTGCCTTCTCACTATTTCTGCCCTCTTTCTCTCTCTCTGCCTTCTCACTATTTCTGCCCTCTCTTTCTCTCTCTCTCTCTCTCTCTTTCTCTCTCTCTGCCTTCTCACTCTTTCTGCCCTCTCTTTCCTCTCTCTGCCTTCTCACTCTTTCTGCCCTCTCTTTCCTCTCTCTCTCTCTCTGCCTTCTCACTATTTCTGCCCTCTTTCTCTCTCTCTGCCTTCTCACTCTTTCTGCCCTCTCTCTCTCTCTGCCTTCTCACTCTTTCTGCCCTCTCTCTCTCTCTCTCTCTGCCTTCTCACTCTTTCTGCCCTCTCTCTCTCTCTCTCTGCCTTCTCACTCTTTCTGCCCTCTCTCTCTCTCTCTCTGCCTTCTCACTCTTTCTGCCCTCTCTCTGCCTTCTCACTCTTTCTTCCCTCTCTTTCTCTCTCTCTCTGCCTTCTCACTCTTTCTGCCCTCTTTCTTCTCTCTCTCTTCTCTCTCTCTCTCTCTCTCTCTCTCTCTCTCTCTCTCTCTCTCTCTCTCTCTCTCTCTGCCTTCTCACTCTTTCTGCCCTCTTTCTCTCTCTCTGCCTTCTCACTCTTTCTGCCCTCTCTCTCTCTCTCCTTTCTCTCTCTTCTCTCTCTCTCTCTCTCTCTCTCTCTCTCTCTCTCTTCTCTCTCTCTCTCTCTCTCTCTCTCTCTCTCTCTCTCCTTCTCACTCTTTCTGCCCTCTCTTTCTCTCTCTCTCTGCCTTCTCACTCTTTCTGCCCTCTCTTTCCTCTCTCTCTCTCTCTCTCTCTCTGTCTCTCTGTCTTTTCTGCTCTCTTTCTCTTCTCTTTCTCTCTCTCTCTCTCTCTCTCTCTCTCTCTCTCTCTCTCTCTCTCTCTCTCTCTCTCTCTCTCTCTCTGCCTTCTCACTCTTTCTGCCCTCTCCTCTCTCTCTCTGCCTTCTCACTATTTCTGCTTCTCTTTCTCTCCTCTCCTCTCTCTCTCTCTCTCTCTCTGCTTCCTCTCACTCTTTCTGCCCTCTCTCTCTCTGCCTTCTCACTCTTTCTGCCTTCTCACTCTTTCTGCCTTCTCTCTTCTGCCCTCTTTCTCTCTGCCTTCTCACTCTTTCTGCCCTCTCTTTCTTCTCTCTCTCTCTGCCTTCTCACTCTGTCTGCCCTCTCTTTCCTCTCTCTCTCTCTGCCTTCTCACTCTTTCTGCCCTCTCTTTCCTCTCTCTCTGCCTTCTCACTCTGTCTGCCCTCTCTTTCCTCTCTCTCTGCCTTCTCACTCTTTCTGCCCTCTCTTTCCTCTCTCTCTGCCTTCTCACTCTGTCTGCCCTCTCTTTCCTCTCTCTCTGCCTTCTCACTCTGTCTGCCCTCTCTTTCCTCTCTCTCTGCCTTCTCACTCTGTCTGCCCTCTCTTTCCTCTCTCTCTGCCTTCTCACTCTGTCTGCCCTCTCTTTCCTCTCTCTGCCTTCTCACTCTGTCTGCCCTCTCTTTCCTCTCTCTCTGCCTTCTCACTCTGTCTGCCCTCTCTTTCCTCTCTCTCTACCTTCTCACTCTGTCTGCCCTCTCTTTCCTCTCTCTCTGCCTTCTCACTCTGTCTGCCCTCTCTTTCCTCTCTCTCTACCTTCTCACTCTTTCTGCCCTCTCTTTCCTCTCTCTCTGCCTTCTCACTCTTTCTGCCCTCTCTTTCCTCTCTCTCTGTCTGCCCTCTCTTTCCTCTCTATCTACCTTCTCACTCTGTCTGCCCTCTCTTTCCTCTCTCTCTGCCTTCTCACTCTGTCTTCCCTCTCTTCCTCTCTCTCTGCCTTCTCACTCTGTCTGCCCTCTCTTTCCTCTCTCTCTACCTTCTCACTCTGTCTGCCCTCTCTGCCTTCTCACTCTGTCTGCCCTCTCTTTCCTCTCTCTCTACCTTCTCACTCTGTCTGCCCTCTCTTTCCTCTCTCTCTCTGCCTTCTCACTCTGTCTGCCCTCTCTTTCCTCTCTCTCTACCTTCTCACTCTGTCTGCCCTCTCTTTCCTCTCTCTCTGCCTTCTCACTCTCTCTTTCCTCTCTCTCTACCTTCTCACTCTGTCTGCCCTCTCTTTCGTCTCTCTCTACCTTCTCACTCTGTCTGCCCTCTCTTTCCTCTCTCTCTACCTTCTCACTCTGTCTGCCCTCTCTTTCCTCTCTCTGCCTTCTCACTCTGTCTGCCCTCTCTTTCCTCTCTCTCTCTGCCTTCTCACTCTGTCTGCCCTCTCTTTCCTCTCTCTCTGCCTTCTCACTCTGTCTGCCCTCTCTTTCCTCTCTCTGCCTTCTCACTATGTCTGCCCTCTCTTTCCTCTCTCTCTCTCTCTGCCTTCTCACTCTTTCTGCCCTCTCTTTCCTCTCTCTCTGCCTTCTCACTCTGTCTGCCCTCTCTTTCCTCTCTCTCTCTGCCTTCTCACTCTGTCTGCCCTCTCTTTCCTCTCTCTCTACCTTCTCACTCTGTCTGCCCTCTCTTTCCTCTTCTCTGCCTTCTCACTCTCTCTTTCCTCTCTCTCTACCTTCTCACTCTGTCTGCCCTCTCTTTCCTCTCTCTCTCTGCCTTCTCACTCTGTCTGCCCTCTCTTTCCTCTCTCTCTGCCTTCTCACTCTGTCTGCCCTCTCTTTCCTCTCTCTCTGCCTTCTCTCTGTCTGCCCTCTCTTTCCTCTCTCTCTGCCTTCTCACTCTGTCTGCCCTCTCTTTCCTCTCTCTGCCTTCTCACTCTGTCTGCCCTCTCTTTTCCTCTCTCTCTGCCTTCTCACTCTTTCTGCCCTCTCTTTCCTCTCTCTCTCTGCCTTCTCACTCTTTCTGCCCTCTCTTTCCTCTCTCTCTGCCTTCTCACTCTGTCTGCCCTCTCTTTCCTCTCTCTCTGCCTTCTCACTCTGTCTGCCCTCTCTTTCCTCTCTCTCTGCCTTCTCACTCTGTCTGCCCTCTCTTTCCTCTCTCTCTCTCTGCCTTCTCACTCGTTCTGCCCTCTCTTTCCTCTCTCTCTCTGCCTTCTCACTCCAGCTCTGCCCTGGGGGTTGATGGAGCTGGTAGATGAAGTTAGAGACGATGAATGGTTTTGAAGCTAATGAGAGAGCCAGCTGTGTAACCTGGGGGGATATGTCTGGGAGGTGAGACTGATGGAGAGAGAGAGAGAGAGAGAGAGAGAGAGAGAGAGAGAGAGAGAGAGAGAGAGAGAGAGAGAGAGATGGGGAGGGGGGAGAGAGAGAAAGATTGAGAGCATGGCTAAGCTCTGGTCACCTTGGGCTGCTCAGTCCTGCCACAGCCAGAGATATACAGTGCTGTCATCAGTGGGAACAGACTGCCTGACCACAGCAGGGACCACAACACCTCTGTCTCTCAGCCTTCAACCAGCACATCCATTGGGTCTTACAGACAGAGGCAGACACTAAATGGGATTAATAGATCTTTGTTTTTTTCCGTTCTACACACACACACACACACACACACACACACACACACACACACACACACACACACACACACACACACACACACTGAGGCGTGTTGCCAAATGTCTTGTCACTCTGCTTGGCTCCCTCTCCACGCTTTCTGTTGCTGTGAGCCATGAAATGAGAAAGAAAGAGGAGACAGAAAGAGGAGACAGAAAGAGGAGACAGAAAGAGGAGGGCAGAAAGAGGAGACAGAAAGAGGAGGGCAGAAAGAGGAGACAGAAAGAGGAGACAGAAAGAGGAGACAGGTTTGTTCTTAGTTGACATTCAGACAGGGAGGGACAGAGGGAGATGGATAGCTAGGGACAGAGGGAGATGGATAGCTAGGGACAGAGGGAGATGGATAGCTAGGGACAGAGGGAGATGGATAGCTAGGGACAGAGGGAGATGGATAGCTAGGGACAGAGGGAGATGGATAGCTAGGGACAGAGGAGATGGATATGGACAGAGGGAGATGGAGCTAGGGACAGAGGGAGATGGATAGCTAGGGACAGAGGGAGATGGATAGCTAGGGACAGAGGAGATGGATAGCTAGGGACAGGGACAGGGGAGATGGATAGCTAGGGACAGAGGGAGATGGATAGCTAGGGACAGAGGGAGATGGATAGCTAGGGACAGAGGGAGATGGATAGCTAGGGACAGAGGAGATGGATAGCTAGGGACAGAGGGAGATGGATAGCTAGGGACAGAGGGAGATGGATAGCTAGGGACAGAGGGACAGAGATGGATAGCTAGGGACAGAGGGAGATGGATAGCTAGGGACAGAGGGAGATGGATAGCTAGGGACAGAGGGAGATGGATAGCTAGGGACAGAGGGAGATGGATAGCTAGGGACAGAGGGAGATGGATAGCTAGGGACAGAGGGAGATGGATAGCTAGGGACAGAGGGAGGGACAGAGGGAGATGGATAGCTAGGGACAGAGGGAGATGGATAGCTGGGGACAGAGGGAGATGGATAGCTGGGGACAGAGGGAGATGGATAGCTGGGGACAGAGGGAGATGGATAGCTAGGGACAGAGGGAGGGACAGAGGGAGATGGATAGCTAGGGACAGAGGGAGATGGATAGCTAGGGACAGAGGGAGGGACAGAGGGAGATGGATAGCTGGGGACAGAGGGAGATGGATAGCTAGGGACAGAGGGAGATGGATAGCTAGGGACAGAGGGAGATGTACTCCAGACAGCAGTGTAAATGGATCCCTTGGAGGTCTCCTCTCCCAGCTAAACGTATAAACTGGCGATGTGACAGTTACTAACTTCTGTCTGGGATACTTCTGTTACCTGAGGAGTTCACACAAGCTCTGCCTTTTGTTGGCGCACGTTTTGGCTTTTGTATGAGTCTGTGTGTGCGTGTTTGTATGTGGGGCATTTCCACGGTAACAGAATGACACTGATCCTCATGTTTTTTACTTTAAAATGTATGTCAAACAAAAACCAACGATTGCAAAGTTCAACAAACCACACACCTCTATGAACAAGGACAACTTGTAACAATTTACACTGAACATTTTTACAAAAACACAAGAAGACCAGTGCAGATTCAAAGTATGTAAACAGAAGGACTGTTTGAACTGTTTGTGGACTGTTTGTGGACTGTTTGTGGACTGTTTGTGGACTGTTTGTGGACTGTTTGTGGACTGTTTGTGGACTGTTTGTGGACTGTTTGTGGACTGTTTGTGGACTGTTTGTGGACTGTTTGTGGACTGTTTGTGGACTGTTTGTGGACTGTTTGTACTGTTTGTGTACTGTTTGTGAACTGTTTGTGAACTGTTTGTGAACTGTTTGTGAACTGTTTGTGTCGTCATTCTTCTGCCACACTTTGTATCTGCACTGTCCCATGTTTTCCATCAGCTCCACTTCATGAATGAACTGGGCTTCTTTTCATTTCAAACGTTTCGATTCGCTGGTCAGTAACGTCTGTACAGCCTTCTCGCGCTAGAACAAACGACTCTTCTAGAGATCTATTGACGGGACAGGCGCCTGTCAATCACAAAGCCAGTGACGTGAAACACTGCTGGTTTGTCAGTCTGCTGTTGGTCCCGCCTAGTGGTCATTACAGACACTCTTCAGTGTAGCCCAGTGATCATTACAGACACTCTTCAGTGTAGCCTAGTGGTCATTACAGACACTCTTCAGTGTAGCCCAGTGATCATTACAGACACTCTTCAGTGTAGCCCAGTGATCATTACAGACACTCTTCAGTGTAGCCTAGTGGTCATTACAGACACTCTTCAGTGTAGCCCAGTGATCATTACAGACACTCTTCAGTGTAGCCCAGTGATCATTACAGACACTCTTCAGTGTAGCCTAGTGATCATTACAGACACTCTTCAGTGTAGCCTAGTGGTCATTACAGACACTCTTCAGTGTAGCCCAGTGATCATTACAGACACTCTTCAGTGTAGCCTAGTGATCATTACAGACACTCTTCAGTGTAGCCCAGTGATCTTTACAGACACTCTTCAGTGTAGCCCAGTGATCATTACAGACACTCTTCAGTGTAGCCTAGTGGTCATTACAGACACTCTTCAGTGTAGCCCAGTGATCATTACAGACACTCTTCAGTGTAGCCCAGTGATCATTACAGACACTCTTCAGTGTAGCCTAGTGATCATTACAGACACTCTTCAGTGTAGCCCAGTGATCATTACAGACACTCGTAACCGGAAGGTTGCAAGTTCAAACCCCCGAGCTGACAAGGTACAAATCTGTCGTTCTGCCCCTGAACAGGCAGTTAACCCACTGTTCCTCTGAACAAGGCAGTTAACCCACTGTTCCCCTGAACAAGGCAGTTAAACCCACTGTTCCCCTGAACAAGGCAGTTAACCCCACTGTTCCCCTGAACAAGGCAGTTAACCCACTGTTCCCCTGAACAAGGCAGTTAACCCACTGTTCCCCTGAACAAGGCAGTTAACCCACTGTTCCCCTGAACAAGGCAGTTAACCCCACTGTTCCCCTGAACAAGGCAGTTAACCCACTGTTCCCCTGAACAGGCAGTTAACCCACTGTTCCTAGGCCGTCATTGAAAATAAGAATTTGTTCTTAACTGACTTGCCTGGTTAAATAAAGGTAAAATAAAAAAAATAAAAAAGGTAGGGTGGGGTACGCAAAATATGTCGACATTGAGCATCTTTACCTCCTGAATGTTTTGGCACCCAGGTCCTTAAAAGGCACTTTCTGAACCCTTCTATAAATATGTATGGAAGGTTTTGTTCAAATCAAAAGGGCTGCTGTCAAAAAGGGATTGGATTTAAGTGAATTTAACCTCGAGGCATTAGAGGCCACCAAAATAGAGCTAGTTCTGCAATCTTTCTACCCCGGGGGGGCAGATCTCCATGGCTGGCTGCTTGTTCTGTTTGGCTGGCTGCTTGTTCTGTTTGGCTGGCTACTTGTTCTGTTTGGCTGGCTGCTTGTTCTGTTCGGCTGGCTGCTTGTTCTGTTTGGCTGGCTGCTTGTTCTGTTTGGTTGGCTACTTGTTCTGTTCGGCTGGCTGCTTGTTCTGTTTGGTTGGCTACTTGTTCTGTTTGGCTGGCTACTTGTTCTGTTTGGCTGGCTACTTGTTCTGTTCGGCTGGCTATTTGTTCTGTTAGGCTGGCTACTTGTTCTGTTTGGCTGGCTACTTGTTCTGTTCGGCTGGCTACTTGTTCTGTTCGGCTGGCTGCTTGTTCTGTTCGGCTGGCTGCTTGTTCTGTTCGGCTGGCTGCTTGTTCTGTTCGGCTGGCTACTTGTTCTGTTCGGCTGGCTACTTGTTCTGTTCGGCTGGCTACTTGTTCTGTTCGGCTGGCTACTTGTTCTGTTCGGCTGGCTACTTGTTCTGTTCGGCTGGCTACTTGTTCTGTTCGGCTGGCTACTCCATGTACTTATGGAAACCACTGCACTGTTCTTCAGGTTAAAAAATATATATATATATTTAGTAATATTTTTGGGTGGAATATTTAAAAAGTAATCCTTGTACATTGAGTTGTATGGTTTGTTTAACTCAACATTCCTTGGTGTGTGTTAGTGTGACTGTGTGTGTGGGGCATTAAGAGACAGTGAGTGACCCGGGCAGATGGTGAGCAGTGCCACGACGGGGTGATAGAGTTGTATGGTTATACAGCGATGTAGCCCCAGGCTTCCATTCTACCATATTTAATCCACTTTATTGGAGGGATTTAAGGCCGGGACTCAGCGGAACTGCATCACCCAACAGACGTCACAGAGGTTACCAAAACCCGCGTCACACCGCCATCCGCACCCTGCGTGTACACCAGGACTGGACCAATAGCTGAATTTCATTTGGAATAAATCTGATAAGCTTTCAGCTTTCCTTCCCTCACACCATCCAGTCTAATGCTCATGTTCATTCTCTCATTGTGTAGAGAGAGGCTACATCTTGCAGGGAAGCTGGCATGCCATTCTCCCCGGGATTATGTTGTCCCCGTGTTATATAATCTTATTGATATTGAATAGCATATATCTAATGATAATATCAAGAGTTTTTAAATGATATTCTAGTGTTGAGATGTCGGTGTCGTAATATAGAGGAAAGCGGACTGGGGTAGTGGAAGAAAAGGTGCTGAACATAATGACTGTGTGGCAGTGCCCTCTGCTGGCCGCTCCATGCCAATGCTGCCTTCATCTGAACAAATAGACCAAACAGAAATGTGTAATGTCCATGATCACCACTAGAGAGAACACTACTTCCAATGATAGGACTGGAGGAACTAAACTTCACCTTTTTGGTTCTGTGTGTTTCAGGAAGCCTTCGGCTGGGCTTTAACTGTGTCTGAGTGTGTAACAGGGTGTACTGTTACTGTGTGTGTGTGTGATAGTGTGTAACAGGGTGTACTGTTACTGTGTGTGTGTGTAATAGTGTGTACATAACGTGTGTGTGTGTGTGTGTAATAGTGTGTACATAATGTGTGTGTGTGTATATAATAGTATAGTGTGTGTGTGTGTGTAATAGTGTATACATAATGACTGTGTGTGTGTGTAATAGTGTGTACATAACGTGTGTGTGTGTGTGTGTGTGTGTGTGTGTGTGTGTGTGTGTGTGTGTGTGTGTGTGTGTGTGTGTGTGTGTGTGTGTGTGTGTGTGTGTGTGTGTGTGTGTGTGTGTGTGTGTGTGTGTGTAATAGTGTGTAATAGTGTGTACACAACGTGTGTGTGTGTGTGTGTGTAATAGTGTGTACACAACGTGTGTGTGTGTGTGTGTGTGTAATAGTGTGTACATAATGTGTGTGTGTGTATATAATAGTATAGTGTGTGTGTGTGTGTAATAGTGTATACATAATGACTGTGTGTGTGTGTAATAGTGTGTACATAATGTGTGTGTGTGTATATAATAGTATAGTGTGTGTAATAGTGTATACATAATGACTGTGTGTGTGTGTAATAGTGTGTGCATAACGTGTGTGTGTGTGTGTGTGTGTGTGTGTGTGTGTGTGTGTGTGTGTGTGTGTGTGTGTGTGTGTGTGTGTGTGTGTGTGTGTGTGTGTGTGTGTGTGTGTGTGTGTGTGTGTGTGTGTGTGTAATAGTGTGTACACAACGTGTGTGTGTGTGTGTAATAGTGTGTACATAATGTGTGTGTGTGTGTGTGTAATAGTGTGTACACAACGTGTGTGTGTGTGTGTGTGTGTAATAGTGTGTACATAATGTGTGTGTGTGTGTGTGTGTGTAATAGTGTGTACATAACGTGTGTGTGTGTAATAGTGTGTACATAATGAGTGTGTGTGTGTAATAGTGTGTACATAACGTGTGTGTGTAATAGTGTGTACATAATGTGTGTGTGTAATAGTGTGTACATAATGTGTGTGTGTAATAGTGTGTACATAATGTGTGTGTGTAATAGTGTGTACATAACGTGTGTGTGTGTAATAGTGTGTAATAGTGTGTACATAATGTGTGTGTGTAATAGTGTGTACATAATGTGTGTGTGTAATAGTGTGTACATAACGTGTGTGTGTAATAGTGTGTACATAATGTGTGTGTGTAATAGTGTGTACATAATGTGTGTGTGTAATAGTGTGTACTTAATGTGTGTGTATAATAGTGTGTACATAACGTGTGTGTGTATAATAGTGTGTACATAACGTGTGTGTTCCAGGGAGCCCAGGAAGGTGGTGTTGCACCGTGGTTCTACAGGCCTGGGTTTTAACATCGTAGGAGGAGAGGATGGAGAGGGAATCTTTATCTCCTTCATCCTGGCTGGTGGACCTGTGACCTCTGTGGAGAGCTGCGCAATAGAGACCGCATCATCTCAGTAAGAACCTACACACACACACACACACACACATAGTGTGTACATATACATAATGTGTGTGTGTAATACACACACATACACACACACACACACACACACACACACACACACACACACATAACACACACACACACACACACACACACACATAATAGTGTGTACATAATGTGTGTGTGTAATAGTGTACACATAACACATATGTGTACATATACATAACACATATACACACACACACAATACACATACAAACACACACATACATACACACACACACACACACACACACACACACACACACACACACACACACACACACACACATACACACACACACACATAATACACACACACACACACACACACACACAGATGTGAGTGTGTAAAGGATTAGCCTCTTATTGATTCCTTGTGATTTGTGAGTTTTATTGACGAGGTTAGATTGATTAGATCTCCGTTGACATGCCTTGGGTCTCTCTGTTCATTTGCTGATCATGGGTCAAACTCCTGTGTGATTCTGTGTTGACCTTACCGTGTGTGTGCAGGTGAACGGGGTCGACCTGCGCAGTGCAACCCATGAGCAGGCTGCAGCAGCTCTGAAGAATGCTGGACAGACTGTTACCATCACAGGCCAGTACAGGCCAGAGGGTGAGACATGATAACACTATAGAACAGGCCAGAGGGTGAGACATGATAACACTATAGAACAGACATGATAACACTATAGAACAGGCCAGAGGGTGAGACATGATAACACTATAGAACAGACATGATAACACTATAGAACAGGCCAGAGGGTGAGACATGATAACACTATAGAACAGACCAAAGGGTGAGACATGATAACACTATAGAACAGGCCAGAGGGTGAGACATGATAACACTATAGTACAGACCAGAGGGTGAGACATGATAACACTATAGAACAGGCCAGAGGGTGAGACATGATAACACTATTAGAACAGGCCAGAGGGTGAGACATGATAACACTATAGTACAGACCAGAGGGTGAGACATGATAACACTATAGAACAGGCCAGAGGGTGAGACATGATAACACTATAGAACAGGCCAGAGGGTGAGACATGATAACACTATAGAACAGACATGATAACACTATAGAACAGACATGATAACACTATAGAACAGGCCAGAGGGTGAGACATGATAACACTATAGTACAGACCAGAGGGTGAGACATGATAACACTATAGTACAGACCAGAGGGTGAGACATGATAACACTATAGAACAGACATGATAACACTATAGAACAGACATGATAACACTATAGAACAGGCCAGAGGGTGAGACATGATAACACTATAGTACAGACCAGAGGGTGAGACATGATAACACTATAGAACAGGCCAGAGGGTGAGACATGATAACACTATAGAACAGACCAGAGGGTGAGACATGATAACACTATAGAACAGACATGATAACACTATAGAACAGGCCAGAGGGTGAGACATGATAACACTATAGAACAGGCCAGAGGGTGAGACATGATAACACTATAGAACAGGCCAGAGGGTGAGACATGATAACACTATAGAACAGGCCAGAGGGTGAGACATGATAACACTATAGAACAGACATGATAACACTTTAGAACAGACCAGAGGGTGAGACATGATAACACTATAGAACAGGCCAGAGGGTGAGACATGATAACACTATAGAACAGACATGATAACACTATAGAACAGACCAGAGGGTGAGACATGATAACACTACAGAACAGACCAGTACAGACCAGAGGGTGAGACATGATAACACTATAGAACAGGCCAGTACAGACCAGAGGGTGAGACATGATAACACTATAGAACAGGCCAGAGGGTGAGACATGATAACACTATAGAACAGGCCAGAGGGTGAGACATGATAACACTATAGAACAGGCCAGAGGGTGAGACATGATAACACTATAGAACAGACATGATAACACTATAGAACAGGCCAGAGGGTGAGACATGATAACACTATAGTACAGGCCAGAGGGTGAGACATGATAACACTATAGAACAGACATGATAACACTATAGAACAGGCCAGAGGGTGAGACATGATAACACTATAGTACAGGCCAGAGGGTGAGACATGATAACACTATAGTACAGGCCAGAGGGTGAGACATGATAACATTATAGAACAGGCCAGAGGGTGAGACATGATAACACTATAGTACAGGCCAGAGGGTGAGACATGATAACATTATAGAACAGGCCAGAGGGTGAGACATGATAACACTATAGAACAGACATGATAACACTATAGAACAGACATGATAACACTATAGAACAGGCCAGAGGGTGAGACATGATAACACTATAAAACAGACATGATAACACTATAGAACAGGCCAGAGGGTGAGACATGATAACACTATAGTACAGGCCAGAGGGTGAGACATGATAACACTATAGAACAGACATGATAACACTATAGAACAGGCCAGAGGGTGAGACATGATAACACTATAGTACAGACCAGAGGGTGAGACATGATAACACTATAGAACAGGCCAGAGGGTGAGACATGATAACACTATAGAACAGACCAGAGGGTGAGACATGATAACACTATAGAACAGACATGATAACACTATAGAACAGGCCAGAGGGTGAGACATGATAACACTATAGAACAGGCCAGAGGGTGAGACATGATAACACTATAGAACAGGCCAGAGGGTGAGACATGATAACACTATAGAACAGGCCAGAGGGTGAGACATGATAACACTATAGAACAGACATGATAACACTTTAGAACAGACCAGAGGGTGAGACATGATAACACTATAGAACAGGCCAGAGGGTGAGACATGATAACACTATAGAACAGACATGATAACACTATAGAACAGACCAGAGGGTGAGACATGATAACACTACAGAACAGACCAGTACAGACCAGAGGGTGAGACATGATAACACTATAGAACAGGCCAGTACAGACCAGAGGGTGAGACATGATAACACTATAGAACAGGCCAGAGGGTGAGACATGATAACACTATAGAACAGGCCAGAGGGTGAGACATGATAACACTATAGAACAGGCCAGAGGGTGAGACATGATAACACTATAGAACAGACATGATAACACTATAGAACAGGCCAGAGGTGAGACATGATAACACTATAGTACAGGCCAGAGGTGAGACATGATAACACTATAGAACAGACATGATAACACTATAGAACAGAGGGTGAGACATGATAACACTATAGTACAGGCCAGAGGGTGAGACATGATAACACTATAGTACAGGCCAGAGGGTGAGACATGATAACATTATAGAACAGGCCAGAGGGTGAGACATGATAACACTATAGTACAGGCCAGAGGGTGAGACATGATAACATTATAGAACAGGCCAGAGGGTGAGACATGATAACACTATAGAACAGACATGATAACACTATAGAACAGACATGATAACACTATAGAACAGGCCAGAGGGTGAGACATGATAACACTATAAAACAGACATGATAACACTATAGAACAGGCCAGAGGGTGAGACATGACAACACTATAGTACAGGCCAGAGGGTGAGACATGATAACACTATAGAACAGACATGATAACACTATAGAACAGGCCAGAGGGTGAGACATGATAACACTATAGTACAGGCCAGAGGGTGAGACATGATAACACTATAGAACAGACATGATAACACTATAGAACAGGCCAGAGGGTGAGACATGATAACACTATAGTACAGGCCAGAGGGTGAGACATGATAACACTATAGTACAGGCCAGAGGGTGAGACATGATAACATTATAGAACAGGCCAGAGGGTGAGACATGATAACACTATAGAACAGGCCAGAGGGTGAGACATGATAACACTATAGAACAGACATGATAACACTATAGAACAGGCCAGAGAGTGAGACATGATAACACTATAGTACAGGCCAGAGGGTGAGACATGACAACACTATAGAACAGACCAGACATGATAACACTGTAGAACAGACCAGACATGATAACACTATAGAACAGACCAGACATGATAACACTGTAGAACAGACCAGACATGATAACACTATAGAACAGGCCAGACATGATAACACTGTAGAACAGGCCAGACATGATAACACTGTAGAACAGGCCAGACATGATAACACTGTAGAACAGACCAGACCAGACATGATAACACTATAGAACAGGCCAGAGGGTGAGATATGATAATACTATAGAACAGGCCAGACATGATAACACTATAGAACAGACCAGACATGATAACACTATAGAACAGACCAGACATGATAACACTATAGAACAGGCCAGACATGATAACACTATAGAACAGGCCAGACATGATAACACTATAGAACAGGCCAGAGGGTGAGACATGATAACACTATAGAACAGGCCAGACATGATAACACTATAGAACAGGCCAGACATGATAACACTATAGAACAGGCCAGACATGATAACACTATAGAACAGGCCAGACATGATAACACTATAGAACAGGCCAGACATGATAACACTGTAGAACAGACCAGACATGATAACACTGTAGAACAGACCAGACATGATAACACTATAGAACAGGCCAGACATGATAACACTATAGAACAGGTGAGACATGATAACACTATAGAACAGGTGAGACATGATAACACTATAGAACAGGTGAGACATGATAACACTATAGAACAGGTGAGACATGATAACACTATAGAACAGGCCAGAGGGTGAGACATGATAACACTATAGAACAGACATGATAACACTATAGAACAGACCTGATAACACTATAGAACAGACATGATAACACTATAGAACAGGCCAGAGGGTGAGACATGATAACACTATAGAACAGACATGATAACACTATAGAACAGACATGATAACACTATAGAACAGACCAGAGGGTGAGACATGATAACACTATAGAACAGACATGATAACACTATAGAACAGGCCAGAGGGTGAGACATGATAACACTATAGAACAGACCAGAGGGTGAGACATGATAACACTATAGTACAGACCAGAGGGTGAGACATGATAACACTATAGTACAGGCCAGAGGGTGAGACATGATAACACTATAGAACAGGCCAGAGGGTGAGACATGATAACACTATAGTACAGACCAGAGGGTGAGACATGATAACACTATAGAACAGACATGATAACACTATAGAACAGGCCAGAGGGTGAGACATGATAACACTATAGAACAGGCCAGAACAGGCCAGAGGGTGAGACATGACAACACTATAGAACAGACCAGACATGATAACACTGTAGAACAGACCAGACATGATAACACTATAGAACAGACCAGACATGATAACACTGTAGAACAGACCAGACATGATAACACTATAGAACAGGCCAGACATGATAACACTGTAGAACAGGCCAGACATGATAACACTGTAGAACAGGCCAGACATGATAACACTGTAGAACAGACCAGACATGATAACACTATAGAACAGGCCAGAGGGTGAGATATGATAACACTATAGAACAGGTGAGACATGATAACACTATAGAACAGACCAGACATGATAACACTATAGAACAGACCAGACATGATAACACTATAGAACAGGCCAGACATGATAACACTATAGAACAGGCCAGACATGATAACACTATAGAACAGGCCAGACATGATAACACTATAGAACAGGCCAGACATGATAACACTATAGAACAGGCCAGACATGATAACACTATAGAACAGGCCAGACATGATAACACTATAGAACAGACCAGACATGATAACACTGTAGAACAGGCCAGACATGATAACACTATAGAACAGGCCAGACATGATAACACTATAGAACAGAGACATGATAACACTATAGAACAGGAGGGTGAGACATGATAACACTATAGAACAGACATGATAACACTATAGAACAGAGGGTGAGACATGATAACACTATAGAACAGGCCAGAGGGTGAGACATGATAACACTATAGAACAGACATGATAACACTATAGAACAGACCAGAGGGTGAGACATGATAACACTATAGAACAGGCCAGAGGGTGAGACATGATAACACTATAGAACAGACCAGATAACACTGAACAGACATGATAACACTATAGAACAGACATGATAACACTATAGAACAGACCAGAGGGTGAGACATGATAACACTATAGAACAGACATGATAACACTATAGAACAGGCCAGAGGGTGAGACATGATAACACTATAGAACAGACCAGAAGGTGAGACATGATAACACTATAGAACATGATAACACTATAGAGGGTGAGACATGATAACACTATAGAAGGCCAGAGGGTGAGACATGATAACACTATAGAACAGGCCAGAGGTGAGACATGATAACACTATAGTACAGGCCAGAAGGTGAGACATGATAACACTATAGAACAGACATGATAACACTATAGAACAGGCCAGAGGGTGAGACATGATAACACTATAGAACAGACATGATAACACTATAGAACAGACCAGAAGGTGAGACATGATAACACTATAGAACAGGCCAGAGGGTGAGACATGATAACACTGTAGAACAGACATGATAACACTATAGAACAGGCCAGAGGGTGAGACATGATAACACTATAGAACAGACATGATAACACTATAGAACAGACCAGAGGGTGAGACATGATAACACTATAGTACAGACCAGTACAGACCAGAGGGTGAGACATGATAACACTATAGAACAGACATGATAACACTATAGAACAGGCCAGAGGGTGAGACATGATAACACTATAGAACAGACATGATAACACTATAGAACAGGCCAGAGGGTGAGACATGATAACACTATAGAACAGACATGATAACACTATAGAACAGGCCAGAGGGTGAGACATGATAACACTATAGAACAGACATGATAACACTATAGAACAGGCCAGAAGGTGAGACATGATAACACTATAGAACAGGCCAGAAGGTGAGACATGATAACACTGTAGAACAGACATGATAACACTATAGAACAGACATGATAACACTATAGAACAGGCCAGAGGGTGAGACATGATAACACTATAGAACAGACATGATAACACTATAGAACAGGCCAGAGGGTGAGACATGATAACACTATAGAACAGACATGATAACACTATAGAACAGGCCAGAGGGTGAGACATGATAACACTATAGAACAGACCAGAGGGTGAGACATGATAACACTATAGTACAGGCCAGAGGGTGAGACATGATAACACTATAGAACAGGCCAGAGGGTGAGACATGATAACACTATAGTACAGACCAGAGGGTGAGACATGATAACACTATAGAACAGGCCAGAGGGTGAGACATGATAACACTATAGTACAGGCCAGAAGGTGAGACATGATAACACTATAGAACAGGCCAGAAGGTGAGACATGATAACACTATAGAACAGGCCAGAAGGTGAGACATGATAACACTATAGTACAGACCAGAGGGTGAGACATGATAACACTATAGAACAGGCCAGAAGGTGAGACATGATAACACTGTAGAACAGACATGATAACACTATAGAACAGGCCAGAGGGTGAGACATGATAACACTATAGAACAGGCCAGAAGGTGAGACATGATAACACTATAGAACAGGCCAGAAGGTGAGACATGATAACACTGTAGAACAGACATGATAACACTATAGAACAGGCCAGAGGGTGAGACATGATAACACTATAGAACAGGTCAGAAGGTGAGACATGATAACACTATAGAACAGGCCAGAAGGTGAGACATGATAACACTGTAGAACAGGCCAGAAGGTGAGACATGATAACACTGTAGAACAGACATGATAACACTATAGAACAGACATGATAACACTATAGAACAGGCCAGAGGGTGAGACATGATAACACTATAGTACAGACCAGAGGGTGAGACATGATAACACTATAGTAATGTAGATCTGAGAACGGACTCAGACTGATTGAGAGAGATACACATGCATGCTGTGGTGTTCTGACTGCTCCTGCCTTGTATAATACTCTCTGTGTCTCATGGGTACTGTCCTGGTGGTAGTATACCGGTTCAATCAAAATAAGGACGTAGAGAAAGCTTGAAAGCCCACTAAATGGAGGCTGATGTGATCTGTGCTGTGTCCTCCTGGGGAGAGGAGGTCACAGCTCTGGTAACCAGGTTACACACCCTGATGGGGTTATCTACTCTGATGTCATGGCAACAGAACCCTCTAACATGGGGGAAAGAGGTGAGAGTGGGCCTCCCTGGCAGCAGTGAGAAACATTGCACACGGACAGAGATTTTAATGACATGAGTGAGATGTGTTCCTTCCTCAGAAGAACTAAAGGACAGTAGAACTACCTGGAACTACCTGACAGTAGAGGCTTTCATCTCAGTCCAGCTACAGGACAGGACTCGTAGCCAGGGGTTACGTGCTACCTGCCACTGACTGGCTTCTGCCTTTACCTACGGAATGGGTTGGGGTCTCCACACGGCATGCTGATGTACGATTGGTCTATTGTATCTCAGCTCAGGTCAAGTCTCTCACCCCTGTGTGTGTGTGGTCTGTTTGCTCTGCATATCATTAACCTTTAGTGTGTGTGGTCTGTTCCCGCTTGTTTCAGCCCTTCAGAGTCAGAGGGCTTTTAGAGGGCTTTGGTGATTGTCAGGTTTGGCCCTGACCAGAGGTTCAACCTTGACCAGGCCTCATTAAACTACCATTACCCTACTTATTTTCTCTCTCGGTCTCTCTCTCAATTTCAATTTAAGGGCTCTATTGGCATGGGAAACATATGTTAACATTGCCAAAGCAAATGAAATAAACAATCAAAATTAACAGTTAACGCACTCTCTCTATCATATCATTTTCTCTCTCCCCATCTTTCTCTGTCTCCCCGTCTCTCTCTCTCTCTCTCCCTCCCCATCTTTCTCTGTCTCCCCATCTCGCTATCTCCCCTTCTCTCTCTCTCTCTCTCTCTCTCCCCATCTCACTCTCTCCTCTCTCTCTCTCTCTCTCTCTCTCTCTCTCTCTCTCTCTCTCTCTCTCTCTCTCTCTCTGTCTCGCTCTCTCTCTGTCTCCCTCTCTCTCTGTCTCCCCATCTTTCTCTGTCTCCCCATCTCTCTCTCTGTCTCCCCATCCTTCTGTCTCCCCATCCTTCTGTCTCCCCATCTCGCTATCTCCCATTCTCTCTCTCTCTCTCTCTCTCTCTCTCTCTCTCTCTCTCTCTCTCTCTCTCTCTCTCTCACCTCTCTCTCTCTCTCTCTCTCTCTCTCTCTCTCTCTTCTCTCTCTCTCTCTCCTTCTCTCTCTCTCTCTCGCCTTCTCTCTCTCTCTCTCTTCTCTCTCTCTCTCTCTCTCGCCTTCTCTCTCTCTCTCTCTCTCTCTCTCTCTCTCTCTCTCTCTCCTTCTCTCTCTCTCTCTCTCTCCCTCTCTCTCTCTCTCCTTCTCTCTCTCTCTCTCTCTCTCTCTCTCTCTCTCTCTCTCTCTCTCTCTCTCTCTCTCTCTCTCTCTCTCTCTCTCCCTCTCTCTCTCTCTCTCCCTCTCTCTCTCTCTCTCTCACCTTCTCTCTCTCTCTCTCTCCCCTCTCTCTCTCTCTCTCTCTCTCTCTCTCTCTCTCTCTCTCTCTCTCTCCCTCTCTCTCTCTCTCTCTCTGTCTCCCATCTCTCTCTGTCTGGTCTCTCTCTGTCTCCCCATCTTTCTCTGTCTCCCCATCTCTCTCTCTGTCTCCCCATCCTTCTGTCTCCCCATCCTTCTGTCTCCCCATCTCGTAGATTCTGTCTGCTCTCTCTCTGTCTCTCTCTCTCTCTCTCTCTCTCATCTCTCTCTCTCTTAAGTGTCTCTCTGCTGAAGCAACAGCTATTCATTCTGTTGCCCCATGCCGTCTCTCGGTTAAGTGTGGGTTGCTGAAGCAACAGCTATTCATTCTGTTGCCCCATGCTGTAAGTTAAGTGTGGGTTGCCTCACTGTTCTGAGGTGTTTATAGTTAGTTAGTTATATCTCTCTCTAGATACGAGGCTTTCCATTAAAAACTTAAACAGTAAAGAGTGGAAGAGTTGTAAAGTACAGAGCAGGAGGCCAGCTCCTGATCCATCTTTCTCTGTCTCCCCGTCTCTCTCTCTCTCTCTCTCCCTCCCCATCTTTCTCTGTCTCCCCATCTCGCTATCTCCCCTGTTGTCTCTCTCTGACTCTCTCCCCATCTCCTCTCTCAGGTGACTCTCTCTCTCTCTCTCTCAGGTGACTGTGTCTCTCTCTGACTCGTAACTGTTTGTGTCGCTCTCTCTCTGTCTCCCCATCTGTTTCTGTCTCCCCATCTCTCTGACTGTCTCCCCATCCTTCTGTCTCCCCACAGATTACTGTTTGTGTCGTGGGACAGGTGACTGTGTGTCTCGTCTCTCAGATTACTGTTTGTGTCGTGGGACAGGTGACTGCTTGTGTCGTCTCTCAGGTGACTGCTTGTGTCTGGGACAGGTGACTGTGTGTGTCGCCTGGGACAGATTACTGTGTGTGTCGTGGGACAGGTGACTCTTGTGTCTCTCTCTCTGTCTCGGGACAGGTGACTGTGTCTGTCCCTGGGACAGGTGACTGTGTGTGTCGTGGGACAGGTCTCTGTCTGTGTCTGGGACAGGTGACTGTTTGTGTCGCTGGGACAGGTGACTGTTTGTCTCTCTCTCACCTTCTGTTTGTGTCTCCCCCATATCTCTCTCTCCCCATCTCTCTCTCGGTGGGTGAATATGACTGTTATCCTGTCATGCTATCTGGAGGTAATACACTGTGTTGGGGCAGTAGAGTTGTCTGCTGGCTGGCTGTGTGTGTAGTTGTCTGTTGCCCCATGCCGTAGGTTAAGTGTGGGTTGCTGAAGCAACAGCTATTCATTCTGTTGCCCCATGCCGTAGGTTAAGTGTGGGTTGCTGAAGCAACAGCTATTCATTCTGTTGCCCCATGCTGTAAGTTAAGTGTGGGTTGCCTCACTGTTCTGACAGGTGTTTATAGTTAGTTAGTTATATAAGTAAGGATGACTTTCCATTAAAAACTTAAACAGTAAAGAGTGGAAGAGTTGTAAAGTACAGAGCAGGAGGCCAGGGACCTGATCCATGATGAATGGTGGAGGTCGTTTGTTTGATCATAAGGATGGCTGTCGTGGGACAGATTACTGTGTGTGTCGTGGGACAGGTGACTGCTTGTGTCGTGGGACAGGTGACTGCTTGTGTCGTGGGACAGGTGACTGTTTGTGTCGTGAGACAGGTGACTGCTTGTGTCGTGGGACAGGTGACTGTTTGTGTCGTGAGACAGGTGACTGCTTGTGTCGTGGGACAGGTGACTGTGTGTGTCGTGGGACAGGTGACTGTGTGTGTCGTGGGACAGGTGACTGTGTGTGTCGTGGGACAGGTGACTGTGTGTGTCGTGGGACAGGTGACTGTGTGTGTCGTGGGACAGGTGACTGTGTGTGTCGTGGGACAGGTGACTGTGTGTGTCGTGGGACAGGTGACTGTGTGTGTCGTGGGACAGGTGACTGCTTGTGTCGTGGGACAGGTGACTGTGTGTGTCGTGGGACAGGTGACTGCTGTGTGTCGTGGGACAGGTGACTGTTGTGTCGTGGGACAGGTGACTGTGTTGTGTCGTGGGACAGATTACTGTTTGTGTTGTGGGACAGATGACTGTTTGTGTCGTGGGACAGGTGACTGCTTGTGTCGTGGGACAGGTGACTGTTTGTGTCGTGGGACAGGTGACTGTTTGTGTCGTGGGACAGGTGACTGTTTGTGTCGTGGGACAGGTGACTGCTTGTGTCGTGGGACAGGTGACTGCTTGTGTCGTGGGACAGGTGACTGCTTGTGTCGTGGGACAGGTGACTGCTTGTGTCGTGGGACAGGTGACTGTTGTGTCGTGGGACAGGTGACTGTGTGTGTCGTGGGACAGGTGACTGTGTGTGTCGTGGGACAGGTGACTGTGTGTGTCGTGGGACAGGTGACTGCTTGTGTCGTGGGACAGGTGACTGCTTGTGTCGTGGGACAGGTGACTGTGTGTGTCGTGGGACAGGTGACTGTGTGTGTCGTGGGACAGGTGACTGTGTGTGTCGTGGGACAGGTGACTGTGTGTGTCGTGGGACAGGTGACTGTGTGTGTCGTGGGACAGGTGACTGTGTGTGTCGTGGGACAGGTGACTGTGTGTGTCGTGGGACAGGTGACTGTGTGTGTCGTGGGACAGGTGACTGTGTGTGTCGTGGGACAGGTGACTGTGTGTGTCGTGGGACAGGTGACTGTGTGTGTCGTGGGACAGGTGACTGTGTGTGTCGTGGGACAGGTGACTGTGTGTGTCGTGGGACAGGTGACTGTGTGTGTCGTGGGACAGGTGACTGTGTGTGTCGTGGGACAGGTGACTGTGTGTGTCGTGGGACAGGTGACTGTGTGTGTCGTGGGACAGGTGACTGTGTGTGTCGTGGGACAGGTGACTGTGTGTGTCGTGGGACAGGTGACTGTGTGTGTCGTGGGACAGGTGACTGTGTGTGTCGTGGGACAGGTGACTGTGTGTGTCGTGGGACAGGTGACTGTGTGTGTCGTGGGACAGGTGACTGTGTGTGTCGTGGGACAGGTGACTGTGTGTGTCGTGGGACAGGTGACTGTGTGTCGTGGGACAGGTGACTGTGTGTGTCGTGGGACAGGTGACTGTTTGTGTCGTGGGACAGGTGACTGTTTGTGTCGTGGGACAGGTGACTGTGTGTGTCGTGGGACAGGTGACTGTGTGTCTTTGGACAGGTGACTGTGTGTGTCGTGGGACAGGTGACTGTGTGTGTCGTGGGACAGGTAACTGTTTGTGTCGTGGGACAGGTGACTGTGTGTGTCGTGGGACAGGTGACTGTTGTGTCGTGGGACAGGTGACTGTTGTGTCGTGGGACAGGTGACTGTGTGTGTCGTGGGACAGGTGACTGTGTCAGGGTGGGACAGGTGACTGTCCCAAAATCGTCACAGGTGACTGTTGATGGGGGACAGGTGACTGTATGTTTCTTGGGACAGGTGACTGTGTTCCCGTCCAGGTGACTGTTTGTGTGATGGGGACAGGTGACTGTTTGTGTCGTGGGACAGGTGACTGTGTGTCGTGGGACAGGTGACTGTGTGTGTCTTGGGACAGGTGACTGTGTGTGTCGTGGGACAGGTGACTGTGTGTATAACGTGGGACAGGTTCACATTTCTAACCATTTACCACTCTCTTGTAAAATGTATCCATTGTTTTCAGGAGGATCCCCTTGATGGGGCTGATTCAATGCATGAGCAGACAGCCATATGGTTGTTTGTTGGAGAGGACTCCTCCACTTTAGAAATTGGAAACTGATGACCTCCACTTTAACGGGGTTGCTCCTCCACTTCAATGAGGTGCTTTATTCTTCTCCTTTGCTTTGAGGTAGATTGCTGCTCCACTTTAGACCCTTCACTACCTCCATTTCCTTGGCTCTCCACTTTAGAGTGTATCCATTGTTTTCAGTGCCATGATGTCCTTGAGGAGGATTCCACTTTAGCAGGGTGGACTCCACCAGCCAATGGTTGGACTCCTCCACTTTAGAGGGTTGGACTCCTCCACTTTAGAGGGTTGGACTCCTCCACTTTAGGGTTGGACTCCTCCACTTTAGAGGGTTGGACTCCTCCACTTTAGAGGGTTGGACTCCTCCACTTTAGAGGGTTGGACTCCTCCACTTTAGAGGGTTGGACTCCTCCACTTTAGAGGGTTGGACTCCTCCACTTTAGAGGGTTGGACTCCTCCACTTTAGAGGGTTGGACTCTTCCACTTTAGAGGGTTGGACTCTTCCACTTTAGAGGGTTGGACTCCTCCACTTTAGAGGGTTGGACTCCTCCACTTTAGAGGGTTGGACTCCTCCACTTTAGAGGGTTGGACTCCTCCACTTTAGAGGGTTGGACTCCTCCACTTTAGAGGGTTGGACTCCTCCACTTTAGAGGGTTGGACTCCTCCACTTTAGAGGGTTGGACTCTTCCACTTTAGAGGGTTGGACTCCTCCACTTTAGAGGGTTGGACTCCTCCACTTTGTACCAAGCAGCCTTCATGTTCGCAGCCTTGTCACCAATGCAAATACCTTCTGTGGTCCAAGGTCATTGATGACTGCCTTCAGCTCATCTGCAATGTAGAGACCGGTGTGTCTGTTGTCCCTTGTCTGTCCTCGTGTAGAATACTGGTTGAGGGGTGGAGATGATGTAGTTAAATATTCCTTGCCCACGAACATTAGACCACACCTCAGAAATGACTGCAATACAGTCTGCTTTCTCTATGATTTGCTTGACCTTCACTTGAACTCTGTTGAACTCTGCATCCAGCAAATGAGTAGATAAAGCATGTCTGGTTGGAGGGGTGTATGCTGGGTGAAGAACATTCAGGCATCTCTTTCAATACACATTGCCTGTGAGCATCAGAGGTGAACCAGTTGCATTCACGTTCCTCCATTGAGTCAAAACAACTTCTGATTCCAGGAGAACCATGAGCTGTTGCTGTCGGTAAGGTGTCTGATTCATCATTTTCACCTTAAATAGAAGCAGAGGGACTTTTGCCAGAGGTTCCTTGTTGTGAGCGCTGAGGGAACTTTATGCACTTGGCCAGATGATTCTGCATCTTTGTTGCATTCTTCACATATGATTTGGCACAATATTTGCAAATGTACCACAGCTTTTCCTTCTACATTAGCTGCAGTGAAATGTCTCCACATCAGATAGCGCCCATGGTATTTTCCTGTAAAGATTTTTTAGTAAAAAATAAAATTCCATGTACAGATAAATAGTTAAGCAGTTTGATTAAACAACTCCTTTGTAAGACAAATATTAAAAAATTAAACATGTATGGAAACAGGTGAAATAACACTCCTCAAAGCAGGCTAAAACCCACATGGTAGCAAAAACTAGCTAGCAGCAAATGTTAACAAGTTAGACATGATTTAAACACACTTTGCTGTAGGTTACTATTTACTAGTTAACAAGAAATCATGTCATATATATTCACCCCACCCAGTATTATAATCGAAACTTACCAGAAAGCATGTAGTCCTTGGCTCAGACAGTATAGTAGTGTGGGCTCAGTAGCATCTCATTAGTGTGCAAGATCTTGAGAATCAGCTGTACATGTGATGGAAGAATGCACTGTGCATGCAGAGGGTTGCCATTCTATGGAATTGGGGATAGTTTAACCAAAATATGCCACAAGACATAGAATTTCCTTATGTGTATCCCACAAAAAAGATTAACTGTTATAAGCTAACTTTTTTTGGTGGATTTAAGCTAAATTAACTTCCCATGGAAAATTACCAAACCTTTGCAACCCTAGTCGTGGGACAGGGCGGCTGTGTGTCGTGGGACAGGGCGGCTGTGTGTCGTGGGACAGGGCGGCTGTGTGTCGTGGGACAGGGCGGCTGTGTGTCGAGGGACAGGACGGCTGTGTGTCGTGACTCCTACCCCTCCCACAGGGTGTCTAGGTGTGACAGGCTAAATCTGTTCCCTTCCCCTGAGTGGCACCTCCTGTCCACTCAGAGGTGTGTGTGCGCAACAGCATGTGTACTCCATGGTGTCCAGTGTGTGTGTAATTATCGTCCCAGTGAGCTTTTCTCTGCCCCAGTGTGTGTGTGTGTGTGTGTGTGTGTGTGTGTGTGTGTGTGTGTGTGTGTGTGTGTGTGTGTGTGTGTGTGTGTGTGTGTGTGTGTGTGTGTGTGTGTGTGTGTGTGTGTGTGTGTGTGTGTGTGTGTGTGTGTGGTCTCTCAGCATTGTGGCCAGATCACTGATTCTCAGCAGTACTTCCTGAGTCTGGCGTTCTCCACTTCCTGCCAACACTATGGGGAGGAACAGACACACACCTCTTTCTAATGCTATTGGCAGGACAGGACATGACAGGAGGAAGAAGAGGTGGAAGAGAGACCGAGAATAAGAGACGGGGGAAAGAGATAGATGGATGGAGGGAGATAGATAGATGGAGGAGGGAAAGAGATGGAGGAGGGAAAGAGATGGAGGAGGGAAAGAGATGGAGGAGGGAAAGAGATGGAGGAGGGAAAGAGATGGAGGAGGGAAAGAGATGGAGGAGGGAAAGAGATGGAGGAGGGAAAGAGATGGATGGAGGAAAGAGATGGAGGAGGGAAAGAGATGGATGGAGGAGGGAAAGAGATGGATGGAGGAGATAGATGGAGGGAAAGAGATGGATGGAGGAGATAGATGGAGGGAAAGAGATGGATGGAGGAGGGAAAGAGATGGATGGAGGGAGATAGATGGAGGGAAAGAGATGGATGGAGGAGGGAAAGAGATGGATGGAGGGAGATAGATGGAGGGAAAGAGATGGATGGAGGAGATAGATGGAGGAGGGAAATAGATAGATGGAGGAGGAGGGACATAGATAGATGGAGGAGGAGGGACGTAGATAGATGGAGGAGGAGGGAAAGAGATGGAGGAGGAGGGAAAGAGATGGAGGAGGGAAAGAGATGGAGGAGGAGGGACATAGATAGATGGAGGAGGAGGGAAAGAGATGGAGGAGGGAAAGAGATGGAGGAGGAGGGAAATAGATAGATGGAGGGGGAGGGACATAGATAGATGGAGGGGAGGGACATAGATAGATGGAGGAGGAGGGACATAGATAGATGGAGGAGGAGGGACATAGAGATGGAGGAGGGACGAGATAGATGGAGGAGGAAGGGGGAATAGAGGATGGAGGAGGGAAAGATAGATGGAGGAGGAGGGACATAGATAGATGGAGGAGGAAGAGATGGAGGAGGGAAAGATGGAGGAGGGACATAGATAGATGGAGGAGGGAAAGATAGATGGAGGAGGGGGAAAGATAGATGGAGGGGAGGGACAGAGATAGATGGAGGAGGGACATAGATAGATGGAGGAGGGACATAGATAGATGGAGGGGAGGGACATAGATAGATGGAGGAGGAGGGACATAGATAGATGGAGGAGGAGGGACATAGATAGATGGAGGGAGGAGGGACATCTTCAGATAGATGGAGGAGGAACTCTGGGGCCAGCATCCCGGGAGATAGATGGAGAGGAACTCTGCCTAGACGGCCAGCATCCCGGACATCTTCACTGTTGATAGACTGGAGGAGGAACTCTGCCTAGACATAGATCCCGGAGATGGAGGAGACTGGACAGAGATAGATGGAGCATCCCGGAGGGACATAGATAGATGGAGGCCAGCATCCCGGAGTCGCCTCTTCACTGGACATAGATAGATGGGAGGCCTAGGGCCAGCATCCCGGAGTCGCCTCTTCACTGACATTGAGACTGGAGGGAACTCTGCCTAGAGGGATCCCGGAGTACTGACATTGAGACTGGACAGAGGAACTCTGCCTAGAGGGACTGTTGACATTGAGACTGGAGATCTGGAGGCATCCCGGAGGGACATAGATAGATGGAACTCTGCCTAGGAGCATCCCGGGCCAGCATCCCGACATAGATAGACTGGACAGGAGGGACATCTGATAGATGGAGGAGCATCCCGGAGTCACATCTTCACTGTTGACGTTGAGACTGGACAGAGGAACTCTGCCTAGACGGCCAGCATCCCGGAGTCGCCTCTTCACTGTTGACATTGAGACTGGACAGAGGAACTCTGCCTAGACGGCCAGCATCCCAGTCGCCTCTTCACTGTTGATGTTGAGACTGGACAGAGGAACTCTGCCTAGACGGCCAGCATCCCGGAGTCGCATCTTCACTGTTGATGTTGAGACTGCAGAGGAACTCTGCCTCCTGTTGCTCAGTTGTGCACTAGTGTCTCAAACTAGACACTCTAATGCCTCCCACTCCTCTTTCTATTCCGGTTAGAGCCAGTTTGTGCCGTTCTCTGAAGGTGCGTAGTACGCAGCGTTGTACGAGATCTTCAGTTTCTTTGAAATTTCTCACATGGAATAGCCATCATTTCTCAGAACAAGAATAGACTGACGAGTTTCAGAAGAAAGGTCTTTGTTTCTGGGCCACTTTGAGCCTATAATCGAACCCACAAAATGCTGATGCTCCAGATGCTGATGCAGATACTCAAGTCGTCTAAAGAAGGCCAGGATATACATATATGACTGAGGCTCATCCTGACCTTACTGCTTCTCCCTGGGCTCAACCAAGGATTTTCTCTATAGAGTTTTCACTGGATGTAACTAAAACCGTTTTAGAGAAAGCAATACTCCACCCCCCCCCTCCCCCATGCATCAGCTCAGTTCATCTCGATTAGCTACTACTAAACAGTAGATGTAGTGATTCTCATTTCACACAAGTAGAGTTTCCAGAAAAGGGAATAGGTACCAATGAACCGTATTTCCACTTATATATAGATGGTGGATCTACACTGTGTGTACAGGTCTCGACGCTGGAGAAAGGCTTAGGAGGTGGAGGAGGCCAGCTATAAATGTGTGTGTGTGTGTGTGTGTGTGTGTGTGTGTGTGTGTGTGTGTGTGTGTGTGTGTGTGTGTGTGTGTGTGTGTGTGTGTGTGTGTGTGTGTGTGTGTGTGTGTGTGTGTGTGTGTGTGTGTGTGTGTGTGTGTGTGTGTGTGTGTGTGTGTTCTGCAGTGCGTAGGGGCAGGCAGCAGGATAGAGATGGGAGGGCTAATTCTACTCAGATTACAGTCAGAGAGAGTGGGGAGGGGGAGATCTAATACTAATGACTAGTTCTCTAGTAGAGGTTTCAAGTTCTTCCCCACAACAGATCAACAAGGAGAATGAAGGCTTTCAGATCAAACCAGGTTAGTCTGTCAGTAGTTTGGATCAAAGCTTTTATTGATAATATACTGCGGTTACATACCCTCCTTGAATACAAACTGGCAGGCCATTGAAAATCTCCCTCTTGGACATTGTTACCGAAAAGCTACTGCATAAATCATGCTGCAATGTATGGTGAGTTTTATAGTATGTTTTGCACAGTTCCATGTTGTTTTTCGTGAGGGAAATGTTGTCCAATCGGATGAATGAATGGCCAGCTCAGTCTCTGTCCAGCTCAGTCTCTGTCCAGCTCAGTCTCTGTCCAGCTCAGTCTCTGGGCAGCTCAGTCTCTGTCCAGCTCAGTCTCTGTCCAGCTCAGTCTCTGTCCAGCTCAGTCTCTGTCCAGTTCAGTCTCTGTCCAGTTCAGTCTCTGTCCAGTTCAGTCTCTGTCCAGCTCAGTCTCTGTCCAGCTCAGTCTCTGGGCAGCTCAGTCTCTGGGCAGCTCAGTCTCTGGGCAGCTCAGTCTCTGTCCGGCTCAGTCTCTGTCCGGCTCAGTCTCTGTCCTGCTCAGTCTCTGTCCGGCTCAGTCTCTGTCCGGCTCAGTCTCTGTCCGGCTCAGTCTCTGTCCGGCTCAGTCTCTGTCCAGCTCAGTCTCTGTCCAGCTCAGTCTCTGGGCAGCTCAGTCTCTGGGCAGCTCAGTCTCTGGGCAGCTCAGTCTCTGTCCGGCTCAGTCTCTGTCCAGCTCAGTCTCTGTCCAGCTCAGTCTCTGTCCAGCTCAGTCTCTGGGTAGCTCAGTCTCTGGGCAGCTCAGTCTCTGTCCGGCTCAGTCTCTGTCCGGCTCAGTCTCTGTCCAGCTCAGTCTCTGGGTAGCTCAGTCTCTGGGCAGCTCAGTCTCTGTCCAGCTCAGGTCTTAAACAAGACCTTACAGTAATTATTTTACTCTCTAGGGAAAAACCTTCACTCCACAAACTGTTTGTCTTACAAACAATAGTGTCTCAGCTACACTGATGCCAACTCGTCATGGTATAATGATGAAATCAATTGTAATCGCTAACAACTACTTCTGGTTGTCTTACAACTGTTCTCTCTTGAGCTATTCAGGGGCTGAAGCCGGGGCTGGGACTGAGTTTGAGGCTCATATGCCCTCACGTCTCGCCAGTCTTCTGAAGGGGAGACCGACTGGCTGATTACAAACATGACTGAAACGTTTCCTTTTAGCCAGAAGGTGAAGAAGCTCAGAGGAAGAACTGCTAATCTCCTGCCCTGCTGCTAGCGGTGTCGCTGACATACAGAATCATATCTGACGAGGTGATAGTAACTATGAGTTGAGGATTTTGTTCCTGCAATTTAGACGATGTGACATTGAAGGCTTCCATTGCTTTAGGGTTATAATCAATGCTAATTATAACCTGGATGTATCCCTTCAACTACCGTCTGGTCTGGTCGGTCGGTCTGTCTGGTCTGGTCTGTCTGGTCTGGTCTGTCTGGTCTGGTCGGTCTGTCTGGTCTGGTCTGGTCTGTCTGGTCTGGTCGGTCGGTCTGTCTGGTCTGGTCTGTCTGTCTGTCTGGTCTGGTCTGGTCTTGTCTGTCTGCGTGCTCCTCCTGTGCACAGCAACACAGATTGTTACTCAGGACCGGTTCCTGTTCCTCATCAATCATTCAATTCTACATCCAGACCATGTAGACCATTAGTGCCCCAGCTCAGCTTCTCCTCAATGATGTAGACCATTAGTGCCCCAGCTCAGCTTCTCCTTAATGATGTATAACATTCATTCAATTACAAGGCAGCATTTCTAGAGTGTTCAAACTGGGCCTAAGAGATGGATAAAGCAAACCCATCTAGGAGAGTATATCAACGTAGCTCTTCCAGTGTACATAACACTGACTCATACCGTCTGCCTCTCTCTCTCTCTCTCTCTCTCTCTCTCTCTGAGACAGGTGTTTGATAGATAAAGCAAACTCATCTAGGAGAGTATATGAACATACTCTCAGCATTTCCAACAAAATCAACTAAGAGGTACTCATAGCAAACATTGCACCAACATGGTCTGAGCAGGCAGATCTCTCAACTCCACCTGTCTCTCTGTTTTTAAGCTCTTCCAGTGTACATAACACTGACTCATACTGCCATCACACACACACGCACACACGCACACACGCATGCACACACTGGTGCGAGCGCTCACACACACACACACACACACACACACACACACACACACACACACACACACACACACACACACACACACACACACACACACACACACACACACACACGCACACACGCATGCACACACTGGTGCGAGCGCTCACACACACATAGCTTCAACCTAGGCACAGGTCCTTGAGCTAATTTAAGTCGTCCTGATCAAAGTGTGGAGTGGATCAGGAGGGATGAGGGGATCTGTTTTACTGACTGACTGTTTGGCTGACTGGCTGACCGACTGTTTGGCTGGCTGGGTGACCGACTGTTTGGCTGGCTGACTGACTGACTGGCTGGCTGACTGTTTTACTGACTGGCTGGCCGGCTGATTGGCTGGCTGACTGACTGTTTGGCTGACTGACTGTTTGGCTGGCTGACTGACTGACTGGCTGGCTGACTGTTTTACTGGCTGGCTGGCTGGCTGACTGACTGTTTGGCTGGCTGGCTGACCGACTGGCTGACCGACTGGCTGGCCGACTGGCTGGCTGACTGGCTGGCTGACTGATTGGCTGACTGACTGGCTGGCTGACTGACTGACTGTTTGGCTGGCTGACCGACTGACTGTTTGGCTGACTGACTGTTTGGCTGGCTGACTGACTGACTGTTTGGCTGGCTGACTGACTGACTAGCTGGCTGACTGTTTGGCTGGCTGACCGACTGACTGTTTGGCTGGCAGACTGACTGACTGACTGTTTGGCTGGCTGACTGACTGTTTGGCTGGCTGACTGACTGACTGACTGTTTGGCTGGCTGACTGACTGTTTGGCTGGCTGGCTGACTGACTGTTTGGCTGGCTGGCTGGCTGGCTGGCTGGCTGGCTGACTGACTGTTTGGCTGGCTGACTGTTTGGCTGGCTGACTGACTGACTGTTTGGCTGACTGACTGTTTGGCTGGCTGGCTGGCTGACTGACTGACTGACTGTTTGGCTGACTGACTGACTGTTTGGCTGATTGACTGACTGACTGTTTGGCTGGCTGACTGACTGACTGAATGGCTGGCTGGCTGGCTGGCTGACTGGCTGGCTGGCTGACTGGCTGGCTGGCTGGCATGCTGACACCGACCAACTTCAAACAACTGTGGATCTTGAATACAACCCAGTTAAAGGTCAAATGATTGTCCTTTTATTAGAAAGAGGACTTTGGTCAACAGTCAAATCCAACGGTGTCCATTCATCTCATTTCAATTAGTCTGAAGGGAAGACAGAATGAGAGGTAATGGTCTGTGTCCCAATCGACAAGGATGGATTGGAACACAGCCGCTATGTAGGAAGTGTATTCTTGGTTCCCCTGACTGAGCACGACAGGCGGGTCAGAGCCACACACTGCATTAAGCACATGGAGAGACGGCTGCTTCAGCTGGGCCAATGAACAGGTCTCTGTGGATCATAAGACATGGCCTGTGCAGTGCTGTTCTCTGTGTACCAGACTAAGTAACTATAACAGGACTGTAAATCAAATCACATGTTATTTGTCACATACACATATTTAGAGCACGTTAGTGTGCGTGTAGACCATCACATGTAACACTTACAGGTGAAGTCGGAGGTTTACATACACCTTAGCCAACTACATTTCAACTCAGTTTTTCCACAAGTCCCGATATTTAATCCCAGTAAAAAATCCCTGTCTTAGGTCAGTTAGGATCACCACTTTATTTTAAGAATGTGAAATGTCAGAATAATAGAGAATGATTTATTTCAGCTTTTATTTCTTTCATCACATTCCCAGTGGGTCAGAAGTTTACATACGCTCAATTAGTATTTGGTAGCATTGCCTTTAAATTGTTTAACTTGGGTCAAACGTTTTGGGTAGCCCTCCACAAGCTTCCCACAGTAATTTGGGTGAATTTTGGCCTATTCCTCCTGACAGAGCTGGTGCAACTGAGTCAGGTTTGTAGGCCTCCTTGCTCGCATACATTTTTTCAGTTCTGCCCACAAATTTTCTATGGGATTGAGGTCAGGGCTTTATGATGGCCACTCCACTACCTTGATTGTGTTGTCCTTAAGCCATTTTGCCACAACTTTGGAAGTATGCTTGGGGTTATTGTCCATTTGAAAGACCCATTTGCGACCAAGCTTTAACTTCCTGACTGATGTCTTGAGATATTGCCTCAATATATCCACATAATTTTCCTCCCTTCATGATGGTATCTATTTTTTTTAAGTGCACCAGTCCCTCCTGCAGCAATGCACCCTCACAACATGATGCTGCCACCCCCACAACATGATGCTGCCACTCCCACAACATGATGCTGCCACCCCCGTGCTTCACGGTTGGGATGGTGTTCTCTTTTTCCTCCAAACATAACGATGGTCATTATGGCCAAACAGTTCTATTTTTGTTTCATCAGACCAGAGGACATTTCTCCAAGAAGTATGATCTTTGTCCCCATGTGCAGTTGCAAACCATAGTCTGGCTTTTTTGGAGCAGTGGCTTCTTCCTTGCTGAGCGTCCTTTCGGGTTATGTCGATATAGGACTCGTTTTACTGTGGATATCGATACTTCTGTTTCCTCCAACATCTTCACAGGGTCCTTTGCTGTTGTTCTGGGATTGATTTGCACTTTTCGCACCAAAGTATGTTCATCTCTAGGAGACATAACGTGTCTCCTTCCTGAGCGGTATGACGGCTGTGTGGTCCCATGGTGTTTATACTTGCGTACTATTGTTTGTACAGATGAACGTAGTACCTTCAGGCGTTTGGAAATTTCTCCCAAGGATGAACCAGACTTGTGGAGGTCTACAATTTCTTTTCTGGGGTTTTGGCTGATTTCTTTTGATTTTCCCATGATGTCAAGCAAAGAGGCACTGAGTTTGAAGGTAGGCCTTGAAATACATCCACAGGTACACCTTCAATTGACTCAAATTATGTCAATTAGCCTATCTGAAGCTTCTAAAGCCATAACATCATTTTCTGGAATTTTCCAAGCTGTTTAAAGGCACAGTCAACTTAGTGTATGTAAACTACGGTAGCGTCCCACCTGGCCAACATCGGGTGAAATTTCAGAGCGCGAAATTCCAAAATACCAAATTCAAACATTTAACATTCTTTCAAAAATGTGTTCTACATCAAAATAAAGCTTAACTTCTTGTTAATCCAGCCGCTGTGTCGGGTTTCAAAAAGGCGAAAGCAAACCATGTGATTATCTGAGGACAGCGCCCCGCTACAAACACATGAAAATCATATTTCAACCAGGTAGGTGCGCCACAAAAGTCAGAAATAACGATATAATTAATGCCTTACCTTTGAAGATCTTCTTCTGTTGGCACTCCAAAATGTCCCAGAAACATCACAAATGGTATTTTTGTTCGATAATGTCCTTTATGTCCCAAAAATATCAATTTATTTGGCGCGTTTGTTTCAGAAATACACCGGTTTCAACTCGCCCAACATGCCTACAAAGTATCTAATAAGTTGCCTGTAAACTAATCCAACCTCAGGTACCCTAAAACGTAAATAATCAATCAAATTTAAGAAGGAATAAACTGTTTCTAATACCGGATAAAAAAAACAACGTGAAGCGCGCTCTAGTTAACGCACACCAAAACAGTAGAGTCACCTGGAGTGACACTTACAAAGAATAGGACTACTACTTCATTTCTCAAAAGAAAAACATAGAACAATTTCTAAAGATTGTGGAAGCCATAGGAACTGCAACCAGGATCCTAATAAAAGGAAGTCATGACTCTCTAACTAACTGCCTATTGTGTTGGATGCTACAGTACAGGAAGACATGACTCTCTCTGCCCCTGATGGAGGACTGTATCTATTCCAGCAGTCTGTTGATTTTCTCTCTATTGGCAGCTGTATAGTTAAATACAGTATCATTACTTCCCAGCTATGGAAGCCTGTATAGGAGGAGAGTGTGTGCAGGAGCTGGGAGGTGCCTGCTAGGAGCTGGGAGGTGTATTATCAGCCTGCTAGACATTAGTCTGAGTCGCTGGCTGTCAACACCTCTCCCAGAGCAGAGCCCAGGGGGAGTCACCACCTCTCCCAGAGCAGAGCCCAGGGGGAGTCACCACCTCTCCCAGAGCAGAGCCCAGGGGGAGTCACCACCTCTCCCAGAGCAGAGCCCAGGGGGAGTCACCACCTCTCCCAGAGCAGAGCCCAGGGGGCAGTCACCACCTCTCCCAGAGCAGAGCCCAGGGGGAGTCACCACCTCTCCCAGAGCAGAGCCCAGGGGGAGTCACCACCTCTCCCAGAGCAGAGCCCAGGGGGAGTCACCACCTCTCCCAGAGCAGAGCCCAGGGGGAGTCACCACCTCTCCCAGAGCAGAGCCCAGGGGGAGTCACCACCTCTCCCAGAGCAGAGCCCAGGGGGGGTCACCACCTCTCCCAGAGCAGAGCCCAGGGGAGTCACCACCTCTCCCAGAGCAGAGCCCAGGGGAGTCACCACCTCTCCCAGAGCAGAGCCCAGGGGGAGTCACCACCTCTCCCAGAGCAGAGCCCAGGGGAGTCACCACCTCTCCCAGAGCAGATCCCAGGGGGAGTCACCACCTCTCCCAGAGCAGAGCCCAGGGGAGTCACCACCTCTCCCAGAGCAGAGCCCAGGGGGTCAGTCAGAGCCCACACCACCTCTCCCAGAGCAGAGCCCAGGGGGAGTCACCACCTCTCCCAGAGCAGAGCCCAGGGGGAGTCACCACCTCTCCCAGAGCAGAGCCCAGGGGGAGTCACCACCTCTCCCAGAGCAGAGCCCAGGGGGAGTCGCCACCTCTTCCAGAGCAGAGCCCAGGGGGAGTCACCACCTCTCCCAGAGCAGAGCCCAGGGGGAGTCACCACCTCTCCCAGAGCAGAGCCCAGGGGGAGTCACCACCTCTCCCAGAGCAGAGCCCAGGGGGAGTCACCACCTCTCCCAGAGCAGAGCCCAGGGGGAGTCACCACCTCTTCCAGAGCAGAGCCCAGGGGGGGGAGTCACCACCTCTCCCAGAGCAGAGCCCAGGGGGTCACCACCTCTCCCAGAGCAGAGCCCAGGGGGAGTCACCACCTCTCCCAGAGCAGAGCCCAGGGGGAGTCACCACCTCTCCCAGAGCAGAGCCCAGGGGGCTGTCACTAGGCTTGGGTGGTATAGAGTATATACCGGTGTATTTGGAAATAGCCATGGGATGGTTTTTCAATACCATCCATACTGTTGAAATGATTTCTTTGTTGTTTTTCAAAAAATAACAATATTTGTAGCTACTTTTTAAGTAAATACCTGCAATACGTTAGGAGATAAAAACAGATTGCGTTTCACCTGTAACATTATTTAACATTATGAAGCTTACCATAGTTCCCCAGAACAGTTGAGTCAGTCATGTGTTTGTTTGTAAATAGCACAACGGGAGAAAGCGGGAGCAGGTGAGTCCAGCTGTGTGTTGACAGGGCTCGTGTTTTATATTGAAAGTCAACAGTATTCTTCAGTAGAGTGATCAGGGAGCAACACATTCAACAGAAAATACCTTCATTTTCACCAGTGCGACGCTATCTGGCTAGCAGCCGCACACGTCAATGAGCTTACAATGAAAAGGCAAGGTAGTTTTGCAAAAACGATGCATGCTCATCATATTTCTGATGTTTATTATAGAAAGAATTTAGCCAGCTACATTTTCCTAATGTTTTGCTTTAAAAAGTTCATCTTGAATTTTACCGGAGAAAAGGCTACCCTGAGAACAGCAGCAGAGAAACGTCGGTACACATCAGTCAGAGAGCGCTGTCTGCTGATAGACCATTAGTGAATTCTCATCCCAGTGGAGAAGTGCAACTGAAGTCTAATGCCGAGCAGAAATTACAATAAGAACCATTTTAGATCTGCATTTACGAAACACAGCAATCGATTTTATTTTATCTTATTTTCCTTCGTTAAAGGTTTGTATCTTATTTTCCCAGGGTTGGGTTCGATCCCGGGACCACCCATAAGAATGAAACATGACTGTAAGTTTGCAAATCATATATATTATTATTATATTATTATTATTATTATATTAAAATGGAATTCTGCATCACACCAACCCCTATGTGGTTGAATTAATAAGGTATAAGGGCATCGTATTGTCATCTTTCTGCCGTGTTGGAGAAGTCAAAGCCCTTTGGATGAGTTTTTTGTGTAGCTGCCATTGCTATCTTGATTTCCTTTGTGTTTTTTCTCCTCTTCGTTCTCAGCCTGTCTGCTCCTCCCCCCTCTTCTCCGAGCACAGCAGGCAGGCCTGTTGCCTTAGCGACTCCAGACTCCACATAGACACAGCGTGTATACATGCTGCTTCAGACCCAGTACTGTTCTTCCTCTAGACAAGCATGCGTCAAAACTTTGTTCATTTTCACAATGTCGCTCTTTAACATTAGCTTGTAAATGTCCAAAGTCACCAAAAATTACATTTCGGTAGCTCTTACCTACACATGTATAACATTATGAGCTGGATTTCCTGTCTTTGCTCTTGTTAGCATATTTAGCTAGTAGCCTCCATGGAAATTCGCTATTACTTGTGCTAATTCCAGGGCCAGCGTGGGGCCTGTGTACCTGGGCCAGCGTACCGTACCAGGGCCAGCGTGGGGCCAGTGTACCGGGAACAGCATGGGACCAGTGTACTGGGGCCAGTGTACCGGGGCTAGCGTGGAGTCAGTATACCGGGGCCAGCGTACCGGGGCCAGCGTACCGGGGCCAGCGTGGGGTCAGTGTACCGGGAACAGCATGGGACCAGTGTACTGGGGCCAGTGTACCGGGGCCAGCGTGGGGTCAGTGTACTGGGGCCATTATCCAGGGCAGGGGAAACTGGGGCAGGAGCATACAGGCCAGAGCTAGGCTGCAGACCAACCATTACCCTTGTAAATAATTAGCCATTGTGTGTGTGTCATTGACTTGGTTCAGCGTGAGTGGTCTTCTCTGCGTGTATGGGCTGGGGGAAAAGTATTGTGTAATAATAATATAGAGGCCTTGGCAGTAGTGGTGTGTACTAGGCTGTAGTGGTGTGTACTAGGCTGTAGTGGTGTGTACTAGGCAGTAGTGGTGTGTACTAGACAGTAGTGGTGTGTACTAGACAGTAGTGGTGTGTACTAGACAGTAGTGGTGTGTACTAGACAGTAGTGGTGTGTACTAGGCAGTAGTGGTGTGTACTAGACAGTAGTGGTGTGTACTAGGCAGTAGTGGTGTGTACTAGACAGTAGTGGTGTGTACTAGGCAGTAGTGGTGTGTACTAGACAGTAGTGGTGTGTACTAGGCAGTAGTGGTGTGTACTAGGCAGTAGTGGTGTGTACTAGGCAGTAGTGGTGTGTACTAGGCAATATACAGTTCAGAAAGCCTGTTTAATATACGTTACACAGAGCAGAAAGTGTGTGTGTGTGTGTGTGTGTGTGTGTGTGTGTGTGTGTGTGTGTGTGTGTGTGTGTGTGTGTGTGTGTGTGTGTGTGTGTGTGTGTGTGTGTGTGTGTGTGTGTGTGTGTGTGTGTGTGTGTGTGTGTGTGTGTGTGTGTGTGTGTGTGTGTGTGTGTGTGTGTGTGTGTGTGTGATATACGTTACACAGAGCAGACAGTATGTGTGTGCCTGTCAGCCCTGAAGCAAGTTGCCTTGATCAAGGGGAGGGGTGATTGCAGGAATGATAAAGGAGGATGGGGTGAGAGAGGAGGTGGGAGAGGAGAGAGGTGGGAGAGATAGAGAGAGGTGAGAGAGGAGGTGGGAGGTGGGAGAGGAGAGAGAGAGGAGGTGGGAGAAGAGAGAGGTGGGAGAAGAGAGAGAGGAGGTGGGAGAGGAGAGAGAGAGGAGAGAGGAAGTGGGAGAAGAGAGAGAGGAGGTGGGAGAGGAGAGAGAGTGCTTTAGCATGTTTCTGTTTCTTGTTGAGGCAAGCTGGAGGAGAGACAGATCGTAGTATCTCTATACACACACACACACACACACACACACACACACACACACACACACACACACACACACACACACACACACACACACACACACACACACAGAGGAGCCAATGTGAGGCAGACGCTAGAGAGAGCTCGTCATCACTACCACACACACACACCGTCACCGACACACACTGAGAGCGGAGACCAGGCTCTAACTCAGAGAGAAGCACCTTTCACCAGGCAGAAGCTACCCCTCAGCAGAGCACTATGTAAGTACAGCATGTTGGTACAGCTTTGTCTTTCAGAAATAAAACTGTGTGTGGGGTGTGTGTATGCTGGTACTCCGGTATGATTAGGTTACTCAGCCTTAATTACATTCCGTGTACAGTAATGGCTCGGGGATGGGTGGTAGGACACGGCAGGCACAGGCAGCAAAGTGCTCTGCTCAGCTCCTTTCCGCTTCATGCTGCTACCTCTATCTGACAACAGAATAGACATGCTGCTACCTCTACCTGACAACAGAGTAGACGTGCTGCTACCTCTACCTCTACCTGACAACAGAGTAGACATGCTGCTACCTCTACCTCTATCTGACAACAGAGTAGACATGCTGCTACCTCTACCTCTATCTGACCACAGAGTAGACATGCTGCTACCTCTACCTGACAACAGAGTAGACATACTGCTACCTCTACCTCTACCTGACAACAGAGTAGACATGCTGCTACCTCTACCTGACAACAGAGTAGACATGCTGCTACCTCTACCTCTATCTGACCACAGAGTAGACATGCTGCTACCTCTACCTCTATCTGACAACAGAGTAGACATGCTGCTACCTCTACCTCTATCTGACAACAGAGTAGACATGCTGCTACCTCTACCTGACAACACAGAGTAGACATGCTGCTACCTCTATCTGACCACAGAGTAGACATGCTGCTACCTCTACCTGACAACAGAGTAGACATGCTGCTACCTCTACCTCTACCTGACAACAGAGTAGACATGCTGCTACCTCTACCTGACCACAGAGTAGACATGCTGCTACCTCTACCTCTATCTGACCACAGAGTAGACATGCTGCTACCTCTACCTCAATCTGACCACAGAGTAGACATGCTGCTACCTCTACCTCTATCTGACCACAGAGTAGACATGCTGCTACCTCTACCTGACCACAAAGTAGACATGCTGCTACCTCTACCTCTATCTGACAACAGAGTAGACATGCTGCTACCTCTACCTCTATCTGACCACAGAGTAGACATGCTGCTACCTCTACCTCTACCTGACAACAGAGTAGACATGCTGCTACCTCTATCTGACAACAGAGTAGACATGCTGCTACCTCTACCTCTACCTGACCACAGAGTAGACATGCTGCTACCTCTACCTGACAACAGAGTAGACGTGCTGCTACCTCTACCTGACAACAGAGTAGACATGCTGCTACCTCTACCTCTATCTGACAACAGAGTAGACATGCTGCTACCTCTACCTCTACCTGACCACAGAGTAGACATGCTGCTACCTCTACCTCTATCTGACAACAGAGTAGACATGCTGCTACCTCTACCTCTATCTGACCACAGAGTAGACATGCTGCTACCTCTACCTCTATCTGACCACAGAGTAGACATGCTGCTACCTCTACCCTACCTGACAACAGAGTAGACATGCTGCTACCTCTACCTCTACCTGACAACAGAGTAGACATGCTGCTACCTCTACCTGACAACAGAGTAGACATGCTGCTACCTCTACCTCTACCTGACAACAGAGTAGACATGCTGCTACCTCTACCTCTATCTGACAACAGAGTAGACATGCTGCTACCTCTACCTCTACCTGACAACAGAGTAGACATGCTGCTACCTCTACCGGACAACAGAGTAGACATGCTGCTACCTCTACCTGACAACAGAGTAGACATGCTGCTACCTCTACCTGACAACAGAGTAGACATGCTGCTACCTCTACCTGACAACAGAGTAGACATGCTGCTACCTCTACCTGACAACAGAGTAGACATGCTGCTACCTCTACCTGACAACAGAGTAGACGTGCTGCTACCTCTACCTCTATCTGACAACAGAGTAGACATGCTTCACCACACAGCGGTTTTCTATTTAGAAAAAATGCTTATTTAAGGCTTGTCAGGAATGGATCCCAAATGTTCTCTGTTCTGGTGTTTCCCTGTGTGTGTTGTTTCAGATGCTGAATTTAGCCCCAGAGGGTTTTACGGGGGATTGTATTCGCCTCAGGTTACCTTTTTAATATAACTGCTTGGTTCCCCATGGTGGGTGGGTGGACGCTGTGGGCCTTTTCTATCATCTAGGAGGTACTGGATTTTGGAGTGTTTTTCTGCCTCTGTATTTTGATGTTGTTGTAGCTGTTGGTGGTGTTGTTGGTGTTGTTGGTGTTGGTGTTGTTGTAGCTGTTGGTGGTGTTGTTGGTGTTGTTGGTGTTGTTGTAGCTGTTGGTGTTGGTGTTGTTGTTGGTGTTGGTGTTGTTGTAGCTGTTGGTGGTGTTGTTGGTGTTGTTGGTGTTGTTGTAGCTGTTGGTGTTGGTGTTGTTGTTGGTGTTGGTGTTGTTGTAGCTGTTGGTGGTGTTGTTGGTGTTGTTGTAGCTGTTAGTGTTGGTGTTGTTGTTGGTGTTGTTGTTGTAGCTGTTGGTGTTGTTGTTGGTGTTGTTGTAGCTGTTGGTGTTGGTGTTGTTGTTGGTGTTGGTGTTGTTGTAGCTGTTGGTGTTGGTGTTGTTGTTGGTGTTGGTGTTGTTGTAGCTGTTGGTGTTGGTGTTGTTGTTGGTGTTGGTGTTGTTGTAGCTGTTGGTGTTGGTGTTGTTGTAGCTGTTAGTGTTGTTGTTGGTGTTGTTGTAGCTGTTGGTGTTGGTGTTGTTGTAGCTGTTAGTGTTGTTGTTGGTGTTGTTGTAGCTGTTAGTGTTGTTGTAGCTGTTGGTGGTGTTGTTGTTGTAGCTGTTGTTGTAGCTGTTGTTGTAGCTGTTGGTGGTGGTGGTGTTGTTGTTGTAGCTGTTGTTGTTGGTGTTGTTGTAGCTGTTGTTGTTGGTGTTGTTGTAGCTGTTAGTGTTGTTGTAGCTGTTGGTGTTGGTGTTGTTGTAGCTGTTAGTGTTGTTGTTGGTGTTGTTGTAGCTGTTGTTGTAGCTGTTAGTGTTGTTGTTGGTGTTGTTGTAGCTGTTGGTGTTGTTGTAGCTGTTAGTGTTGTTGTTGGTGTTGTTGTAGCTGTTAGTGTTGTTGTTGTTGTAGCTGTTGGTGTAGCTGTTAGTGTTGTTGTTGTTGTAGCTGTTGGTGTTGTTGTAGCCGTTGGTGTTGTTGTAGCTGTTAGTGTTGGTGTTGTTGTAGCTGTTGGTGGTGTTGTTGGTGTTGTTGTAGCTGTTGGTGTAGCTGTTAGTGTTGTTGTTGGTGTTGTTGTAGCTGTTAGTGATGTTGTTGGCATTGTTGTAGCTGTTGTTGTAGCTGTTAGTGTTGTTGTTGGTGTTGTTGTAGCTGTTAGTGTTGTTGTTGGTGTTGTTGTAGCTGTTGGTGTAGCTGTTAGTGTTGTTGTTGTAGCTGTTAGTGTTGTTGTTGTTGGTGTTGTTGTAGCTGTTGGTGTTGTTGTAGCTGTTGGTGTTGTTGTTGTAGCTGTTGGTGTTGTTGTTGTAGTTGGTGGTGTTGTAGCTGTTGGTGGTGTTGTTGTTGTTGGTGTTGTGGCTGTTGGTGTTGGTGGTGTTGTGGCTGTTGGTGTTGGTGTTGTTACTCTGTGTATTATGGTGTTGTTGTTGCTGTTGGTGTTGTAGCTGTTGGTGTTGTTACTCTGTGTATTATGGTGTTGTTGTTGCTGTTGGTGTTGTTACTCTGTGTATTATGGTGTCGTTGTAGCTGTTGTTTTTGTTACTCTGTGTATTATGGTGTAGCTGTTGGTGGTGTTGTTGGTGTTGTTGTAGCTGTTGATGTAGCTGTTGGTGTTGCTGTTGGTGTTGTTGTAGCTGTTGGTGGTGTTGTAGCTGTTGGTGTTGTTGTTGTAGCTGTTGCTGTTGTTACTCTGTGTATTATCATTTACATTTACATTTAAGTCATTTAGCAGACGCTCTTATCCAGAGTTGTTGGTGTAGCTGTTGGTGGTGTTGTTGCTGTTGGTGGTGTTGTTGCTGTTGTTGTTGTAGCTGTTGCTGTTGTTACTCTGTGTATTATGGCGCTGTTGTTGTAGCTGTTGGTGGTGTTGTTGCTGTTGTCGTTGTAGCTATTGCTGTTGTTACTCTGTGTATTATGGCGCTGTTGTTGTAGCTGTTGGTGGTGTTGTTGCTGTTGTTGTTGTAGCTGTTGTTGTTGTTACTCTGTGTATTATGGTGTTGATGTAGCTGTTGGTGTTGCTGTTGGTGTTGTTGTAGCTGTTGGTGGTGTTGTAGCTGTTGGTGTTGTTGTTGTAGCTGTTGCTGTTGTTACTCTGCATTATGGTGTTGTTGTAGCTGTTGGTGTTGTTAATCTGTGTATTATGGTGTTGTTGTCGCTGTTGGTGTAGCTGTTGGTGGTGGTGTAGCTGTTGGTGTTGTTGTTGTTGTAGCTGTTAGTGTTGTTACTCTGTGTATTATGGCGCTGTTGTTGTAGCTGTTGGTGGTGTTGTTGCTGTTGTTGTTGTAGCTGTTGGTGGTGTTGTTGCTGTTGTTGTTGTAGCTGTTGCTGTTGTTACTCTGTGTATTATGGCGCTGTTGTTGTAGCTGTTGGTGGTGTTGTTGATGGTGTTGTTGTAGCTGTTGGTGGTGTTGTTGCTGTTGTTGTTGTAGCTGTTGGTGGTGTTGTTGCTGTTGTTGTTGTAGCTGTTGCTGTTGTTACTCTGTGTATTATGGCGCTGTTGTTGTAGCTGTTGGTGGTGTTGTTGCTGTTGTTGTTGTAGCTGTTGGTGTTGTTACTCTGTGTATTATGGTGTTGTTGTAGCTGTTGGTGGTGTTGTTGCTGTTGTTGTTGTAGCTGTTGGTGTTGTTACTCTGTGTATTATGGTTTGTTCCTTTGTGATGTCACCATCACACCCCTATACTACAGCCTAGTAAATTAGAATTTGTTCTTCGCTGACTTGCCTAGTTAAATAACTAATAATTATGTATAGATCACTTACAGTAAATATTATAGAATATTATATGCCATTTAGCAGTCACTTTTATCCTAAGTGACTTACAGTCATGCGTGTAATACATTTTACATCCGCGTGGTCCCGGGAATCGAACCCACTATCATACTGATGCCAGCACCATGCTCTACCAACTGAGATAGAGGACTCAGCCAGGCTTCGTCAAGGTCACCTCATTCAGCCTCCATCTCTCCTCTTCCCTGCTAAAGCCAACGAATTGGAAAAGTGACATGAGCATTGCTACACTATCAAGAACCAAAAAGGGTTCTTTGGCTGTCCCCACAGCAACCCTTTTGGTTCCAGGTAGAACCCGTTTGGGTTCCATGTAGAACCCTTTTCACAGAGTGTTCTACGTGGAACCCAGCCGCAGAACCCTTTTGGAACCCTTTTTTCTAAGAGTGTACAAAGTAGGCTAAAACATTTGAATTATTCAACCAGTTTTACTGTCTCTTCTGATTGGAGCCATTATAAGCCACCCAGGGTTGAAGCAGGGCTTCTATAAGGCCTACATGAACTGGAGGCAGAATGATGCTTGTCGTCGTCTGTAATAGATGTGTAATTCATTGGCTCAGAGCGTTACACTAGTTCTACCAAGCCCTAGATCAGTGTATAACTCTTTGCTAGACATGTCTGCGTGGGATAACTGTTTTCAAATCAATTTTAACTGTCGTGAAAGCTACTGGTAAAGTTCTCCTCTCATCTTCTCAGAGGAGATGGAGAGATTTGGCCAGATGATGCAGCCAGAGACAGATGTAATCAGGTGGACTCTCTCTCTCTACATCCCCCTCCCTCTCTCTCTACATCCCCCTCCCTCTCTCTCTACATCCCCCTCCCTCTCTCTACATCCCCTCTCTCTCTACCTCGCTCTCTCTCTCTCTCTCTCTACCTCGCTCTCTCTCTCTCTCTCTCTACATCTCTCTACCTCTCTCTACATCTCTCTACCTCGCTCTCTCTCTCTCTACATCTCTCTCTCTCTCTCTACATCTCTCTCTCTCTCTACATCTCTCTCTCTCTCTACATCTCTCTCTCTCTCTACATCCCCTCTCTCTCCCTCTCTTTCTCTCTCTCTCCCTCTCTCTCCCTCTCTTTCTCTCTCTCTCTCTCTCTACCTCACTCTCTCTCTCTATATATATCCCTCTCTCTCTCTCTCTCTCTCTCTCTCTCTCTCTCTCTCTCTCTCTCTCTCTCTCTCTCTCTATCCCTCTCTCTCTCCCTCTCTACATCCCTCTCTCTCTCTACATCCCTCTCTCTCTCTATATATCCCTCTCTCTCTCTCTCTCTCTCTACATCCCTCTCTCTCTTTACATCCCTCTCTCTCTCTACATCCCTCTCCCTCTCTCTACATCCCCTCTCTCTCTCTACCTCGCTCTCCCTCTCTCTCTCTCCCTCTCTCTCTCTCTCTCTCTCTCTCTCTCTCTCTCTCTCTCTCCTCTACCTCTCTCTCTCTCTCTCCCCTCTCTCTCTCTCTCTCTCTCTCTCTCTCTCTCTCTCTCTCTCTCTCTCTCTCTCTCTCTCTCTCTCTCTCTCTCTCTCTCTCTCTCTCTCTCCTCTCTCTCCTCTCTCTCTCTCTCTCTCTCTCTCTCCTCACTCTCTCTCTCTCTCTACCTCACTCTCTCTCTCTACCTACATCTCTCTCTCTACATCTCTCTCTCTCTCAATTCAATTCAAGGGCTTTATTGGCATGGGAAACATGTGTTAACATTGCCAAAGAAAGTGAGGTAGACAACATACAAAGTGAATATATAAAGTGAAAAACAACGAAAATTACACATACAGAAGTTTAAAAACAGTAAAGACATTACAAATGTCATATTATATATATATACAATGTACAAATAGTTAAATGACACAAGATAAAATGAATAAGCATAAATATGGGTTGTATTTACAATGGTGTTTGTTCTTCACTGGTTGCCCTTTTCTCGTGGCAACAGGTCACAAATCTTGCTGCTGTGATGGCACACTGTGGAATTTCACCCAAAAGATATGGGAGTTTTTCAAAATTGGATTTGTTTTCGAATTCTTTGTGGATCTGTGTAATCTGGGGGAAATATGTCTCTCTAATATGGTCATACATTGGGCAGGAGGTTAGGAAGTGCAGCTCAGTTTCCACCTCATTTTGTGGGCAGTGAGCACATAGCCTGTCTTCTCTTGAGAGCCATGTCTGCCTACGGCGGCCTTTCTCAATAGCAAGGCTATGCTCACTGAGTCTGTACATAGTCAAAGCTTTCCTTCATTTTGGGTCAGTCACAGTGGTCAGGTATTCTGCCGCTGTGTACTCTCTGTGTATGGCCAAATAGCATTCTAGTTTGCTCTGTTTTTTTGTTAATTCTTTCCAATGTGTTAAGTAATTATCTTTATGTTTTCTCATGATTTGGTTGGGTCTAATTGTACTGTTGTCCTGGGGCTCTGTAGGGTGTGTTTGTGTTTGAACAGAGCCCCAGGACCAGCTTGCTTAGGGGACTCTTCTCCAGGTTCATCTCTCTGTAGGTGATGGCTTTGTTATGGAAGGTTTGTGAATCGCTTCCTTTTAGGTGGTTGTAGAATTTAACGGCTCTTTTCTGGATTTTGATAATTAGTGGGTATCGGCCTAATTCTGCTCTGCATGCATTATTTGGTGTTTTACGTTGTACACGGAGGATATTTTTTGCAGAATTCTGCGTGCAGAGTCTCAATTTGGTGTTTGTCCCATTTTGTGAAGTCTTGGTTGGTGAGCGGACCCCAGACCTCACAACCATAAAGGGCAATGGGCTCTATGACTGATTCAAGTATTTTTAGCCAAATCCTAATTGGTATGTTGAAATTTATGTTTCTTTTGATGGCATAGAATGCCCTTCTTGCCTTGTCTCTCAGATCGTTCACAGCTTTGTGGAAGTTACCTGTGGCGCTGATGTTTAGGCCAAGGTATGTATAGTTTTTTGTGTGCTCTATGGCAACAGTGTCTAGATGGAATTTGTATTTGTGGTCCTGGTGACTGGACCTTTTTTGGAACACCATTATTTTGGTCTTACTGAGATTTACTGTCAGGGCCCAGGTCTGACAGAATCTGTGCATAAGATCTAGGTGCTGCTGTAGGCCCTCCTTGGTTGGTGACAGAAGCACCAGATCATCAGCAAACAGCAGACATTTGACTTCGGATTCTAGCAGGGGGAGGCCGGGTGCTGCAGACTTTTCTAGTGCCCGCGCCAATTCGTTGATATATATGTTGAAGAGGGTGGGGCTTAAGCTGCATCCCTGTCTAACCCCACGACCCTGTGTGAAGAAATGTGTGTGTTTTTTGCCAATTTTAACCGCACACTTGTTGTTTGTGTACATGGATTTTATAATGTCGTCTGTTTTACCCCCAACACCACTTTCCATCAGTTTGTATAGCAGACCCTCATGCCAGATTGAGTCGAAGGCTTTTTTGAAATCAACAAAGCATGAGAAGACTTTGCCTTTGTTTTGGTTTGTTTGGTTGTCAATTAGGGTGTGCAGGGTGAATACATGGTCTGTTGTACGGTAATTTGGTAAAAAGACAATTTGACATTTGCTCAGTACATTGTTTTCATTGAGGAAATGTACGAGTCTGCTGTTAATAATAATGCAGAGGATATTCCCAAGGTTACTGTTGACACATATTCCACGGTAGTTATTGGGGTCAAATTTGTCTCCACTTTTGTGGATTGGGGTGATCAGTCCTTGGTTCCAAATATTGGGGAAGATGCCAGAGCTAAGTATGATGTTAGAGAGTTTTAGTATAGCCAATTGGAATTTGTTGTCTGTATATTTGATCATTTCATTGAGGATACCATCGACACCACAGGCCTTTTTGGGTTGAAGGGTTTTTATTTTGTCCTGTAACTCATTCAATGTAATTGGAGAATCCAGTGGGTTCTGGTAGTCTTTAATAGTTGATTCTAAGATCTGTATTTGATCATGTATATGTTTTTGCTCTTTGTTCTTTGTTATAGAACCAAAAAGATTGGAGAAGTGGTTTACCCATACATCTCCATTTTGGATAGATAATTCTTCGTGTTGTTGTTTGTTTAGTGTTTTCCAATTTTCCCAGAAGTGGTTAGAGTCTATGGATTCTTCAATTACATTGAGCTGATTTCTGACATGCTGTTCCTTCTTTTTCCGTAGTGTATTTCTGTATAGTTTTAGTGATTCACCATAGTGAAGGCGTAGACTCAGGTTTTCCGGGTCTCTATGTTTTTGGTTGGACAGGTTTCTCAATTTATTTCTTAGATTTTTGCATTCTTCATCAAACCATTTGTTATTATTGTTAATTTTCTTCGGTTTTCTATTTGAGATTTTTAGATTTGATAGGGAAGCTGAGAGGTCAAATATACTGTTAAGATTTTCTACTGCCAAGTTTACACCTTCACTATTACAGTGGAACGTTTTACCCAGGAAATTGTCTAAAAGGGATTGAATTTGTTGTTGCCTAATTGTTTTTTGGTAGGTTTCCAAACTGCATTTCTTCCATCTATAGCATTTCTTAATGTTACTCAGTTCCTTTGGCTTTGATGCTTCATGATGGAGTATTGCTCTGTTTAAGTAGATTGTGATTTTGCTGTGGTCTGATAGGGGTGTCAGTGAGCTGACTGTGAATGCTCTGAGAGATTCTGGGTTGAGGTCAGTGATAAAGTAGTCTACAGTACTACTGCCAAGAGATGAGCTATAGGTGTACCTACCATAGGAGTCCCCTCGAAGCCTACCGTTGACTATGTACATACCCAGCGTGCGACAGAGCTGCAGGAGTTGTGAACCGTTTTTGTTGGTTATGTTGTCATAGTTGTGCCTAGGGGCTCTCTCTCTCTACATCTCTCTCTCTCTACCTCTCTCTCTCTCTACCTCTCTCTCTCTCTCTCTCTCTCTCTCTCTACATCTCTCTCTCTCTCTACATCTCTCTCTCTCTCTCTACATCTCTCTCTCTCTCTACATCTCTCTCTCTCTCTCTCTCACTCTCTACATCGCTCTCTACCTCGCTCTCTCTCTCTCTCTCTACCTCACTCTCTCTCTCTCTCTCTACATCTCTCTCCCTCTACCTCGCTCTCTCTACATCTCTCTCTCTACCTCGCTCTCTCTCTACATCCCTCTCTCTCTCTCTACATCCCTCTCTCTCTCTCTACATCCCTCTCTCTCTCTCTCTACATCCCTCACTCTCTCTCTACATCCCTCTCTCTCTGCATCCCTCTCTCTCTCTCTACATCCCTCTCTCTCTCTCTACATCCCTCTCTCTCTCTCCATCTCTCTCTCTCTACATCTCTCTCTCTACATTCCTCTCTCTCTCTCTCTCTCTCTCTCTCTCTCTCTCTCTCTCTCTCTCTCTCTCTCTCTCTCTACATTCCTCTCTCTCTACATCTTCCTCTCTCTCTACATCCCTCTCTCTCTACATCTCTCTCTCTACATCTCTCTCTCTACATCCCTCTCTACATCCCCCTCCCTCTCGCTACATCCCCTCTCGCTACATCCCCTCTCTCTCTCTACATCCCCTCTCTCTCTCTACATCCCCTCTCTCTCTACTCTCTCTCCCTCTCTCTCATCCCTCTCTCTCTACATCTCTCTCTCTCTCTACCTCGCTCTCTCTCTCTCTACATCTCTCTCTACCTCACTCTCTCTCTCTCTCTCTACATCTCTCTCTACCTCGCTCTCTCTACATCTCTCTACCTCTCTCTCTCTCTCTCTCCTCTCTACATCTCTCTCTCTACCTCTCTCTCTCTACATCTCTCTCTCTACCTCTCTCTTTCTCTCTCTACATCCCTCTCTCTCTCTCTACTTCCCTCTCTTTCTCTCTCTACATCCCTCTCTCTCTCTCTACTTCCCTCTCTCTCTCTACATCCCTCTCTCTCTCTACCTCGCTCTCTCTCTCATCCTCCTCTCTCTCTCTCTCTCTCTCTCTCTCTCTCTCTCTCTCTCTCTCTCTCTCTCTCTCTCTCTCTCTCTCTCTCTCTCTCTACCTCACTCTCTCTCTCTACATCTCTCTCTACCTCGCACTCTCTCTCTCTACATCTCTCTCTACCTCGCTCTCTCTACATCTCCCTCTACCTCTCTCACTCTCTCTCTCTCTCCCTCTCTACATCTCTCTCTCTCTCTACCTCACTCTCTCTGTTTAGGGTCAGTCGCAGTGGTCAGGCATTCTGCCACTATGTACTCTCTGTTTAGGGTCAGTCACAGTGGTCAGGCATTCTGCCACTGTGTACTCTCTGTTTAGGGCCAGTCACAGTGGACAGGTATTCGGCCACTGTGTACTCTCTGTTTAGGGCCAGTCACAGTGGACAGGTATTCTGCCACTATGTACTCTCTGTTTAGGGCCAGTCACAGTGGACAGGTATTCGGCCACTGTGTACTCTCTGTTTAGGGCCAGTCACAGTGGACAGGTATTCTGCCACTATGTACTCTCTGTTTAGGGCCAGTCACAGTGGACAGGTATTCGGCCACTGTGTACTCTCTGTTTAGGGCCAGTCACAGTGGACAGGTATTCGGCCACTGTGTACTCTCTGTTTAGGGCCAGTCACAGTGGACAGGTATTCGGCCACTGTGTACTCTCTGTTTAGGGCCAGTCACAGTGGTCAGGCATTCTGCCACTGTGTACTCTCTGTTTAGGGCCAGTCACAGTGGTCAGGCATTCTGCCACTGTGTACTCTCTGTTTAGGGCCAGTCACAGTGGTCAGGCATTCTGCCACTGTGTACTCTCTGTTTAGGGCCAGTCACAGTGGTCAGGCATTCTGCCACTGTGTACTCTCTGTTTAGGGTCAGTCACAGTGGACAGGTATTCGGCCACTGTGTACTCTCTGTTTAGGGCCAGTCACAGTGGTCAGGTATTCGGCCACTCTCTGTTTAGGGCCAGTCACAGTGGTCAGGCATTCTGCCACTGTGTACTCTCTGTTTAGGGCCAGTCACAGTGGTCAGGTATTCGGCCACTCTCTGTTTAGGGCCAGTCACAGTGGACAGGTATTCGGCCACTGTGTACTCTCTGTTTAGGGTCAGTCACAGTGGACAGGTATTCGGCCACTGTGTACTCTCTGTTTAGGGCCAGTCACAGTGGTCAGGCATTCTGCCACTGTGTACTCTCTGTTTAGGGCCAGTCACAGTGGTCAGGTATTCGGCCACTCTCTGTTTAGGGCCAGTCACAGTGGACAGGTATTCGGCCACTGTGTACTCTCTGTTTAGGGCCAGTCACAGTGGACAGGTATTCTGCCACTGTGTACTCTCTGTTTAGGGCCAAATACCATTCTAGTTTGCTCTGTTAATTTGTATTTTTTTGGTTGATTATTTCCAGTGTGTCAGAGTGACCTTTTTGCTTCCTCATAATTTGGTCTCATTGTGTTGCCGTCCTGCGGGTCTTTTTGCTTCCTCGTAATTTGGTCTCATTGTGTTGCCGTCCTGCGGGTCTTTTTGCTTCCTCGTAATTTGGTCTCATTGTGTTGCCGTCCTGCGGGTCTTTTTGCTTCCTCGTAATTTGGTCTCATTGTGTTGCCGTCCTGCGGGTCTTTTTGCTTCCTCGTAATTTGGTCTCATTGTGTTGCCGTCCTGCGGGTCTGTTTGCTTCCTCATAATTTGGTCTCATTGTGTTGTCGTCCTGCGGGTCTTTTTGCTTCCTCATAATTTGGTCTCATTGTGTTGCCGTCCTGCGGGTCTGTTTGCTTCCTCATAATTTGGTCTCATTGTGTTGCCGTCCTGCGGGTCTTTTTGCTTCCTCGTAATTTGGTCTCATTGTGTTGCCGTCCTGCGGGTCTTTTTGCTTCCTCATAATTTGGTCTCATTGTGTTGCCGTCCTGCGGGTCTTTTTGCTTCCTCGTAATTTGGTCTCATTGTGTTGCCGTCCTGCGGGTCTTTTTGCTTCCTCATAATTTGGTCTCATTGTGTTGCCGTCCTGCGGGTCTGTTTGCTTCCTCGTAATTTGGTCTCATTGTGTTGCCGTCCTGCGGGTCTTTTTGCTTCCTCGTAATTTGGTCTCATTGTGTTGCCGTCCTGCGGGTCTTTTTGCTTCCTCGTAATTTGGTCTCATTGTGTTGCCGTCCTGCGGGTCTTTTTGTGTTTGAACACAGCCAGCTGGCTGTTCATCTCTCTGTAGGTGAGGGCTTTGTGATGGAAACATGTGAGCATCACTTCCTTTTAGGTGGTTGTAGAATTAAACTAGTCTTATCTGGATGTTGATAATTAGTGGGAATAGTCCTATTTCTGCTCTGCATGCTTTGCTTGGGGGTTTTTCGTTGTAAACAATGAATATTTTTGCAGAATCCTGCAATTGGGTGTTTGTCACATTTTGTACATTCTTGGTAGGTGAGTGGGACCCAAGACCTCACAACTGTAGAGGGCAATGCGTTCTATAACTGATTGGAGTATTTTTAGCCAGATCCTAATTGGGATGTTGAGTTTTATGGTCCATTTGATGGCCATAGAAGTGTTCACAGCCTTGTGGAATGTACCCGTGGTGTTGGTGTTCAGGCCGAGGTTGGTGTAATTATTTGTGTGCTTTAGGGCAACAGTGTAGAATTTGTATTTGTCTCAGTCTCTCTCCCACTCCCTCTACGTCAGAGTACAATAGTTAAATCTCTCTCTGTTGTCATGTGTTCATCGCCAGAAAACAGTCAAACCTGCTGTATACCCAAAACAGTCCCATCTTTCCTCTGCAGAACAGAGTGGAATCAGTCTTTGAAGATTCTCTCTCGTTTTCCTTCTGAGGATTTTCTCTTTTTTTCAGACTACTGTCACTTTTCTCTTTTTTCATTCAGTTATAATTTCCTTCTTACCCCCTCCCTGTTTTCCAGAGTACAGTCGATTTGAAGCAAAAATCCCCCCTGTTTTCCAGAGTACAGTCGGTTTGAAGCCAAAATCCCCCCCCCTGTTTTCCAGAGTACAGTCGGTTTGAAGCAAAAATCCCCCCTCCCTGTTTTCCAGAGTACAGTCGATTTGAAGCAAAAATCCCCCCCCCCTGTTTTCCAGAGTACAGTCGGTTTGAAGCAAAGAGTACAGTCCCCCCCCCCCTGTTTTCCAGAGTACAGTCGGTTTGAAGCCAACCCCCCCCTGTTTTCCAGAGTACAGTCGGTTTGAAGCCCAAATCCCCCCTGTTTTCGGTTTGAAGCCAAAATCCCCCCCCCCCCTGTTTTCCAGAGTACAGTCGGTTTGAAGCCAAAGAGTACAGTCGGTTTGAAGCCAACCCCCCCCCCCTGTTTTCCAGAGTACAGTCGATTTGAAGCCAAAATCCCCCCCCCCCCCTGTTTTCCAGAGTACAGTCGGTTTGAAGCCCAAATCCCCCCCCCTCCCCCCCCCCCTGATTTCCAGAGTACAGTCGGTTTGAAGCCAAAATCCCCCCTGTTTTCCAGAGTACAGTCGGTTTGAAGCCAAAATCCCCCCCCCCCCCCTGTTTTCAGAGTACAGTCGGTTTGAAGCCAAAATCCCCCCCCCCCAGAGTACAGCCCCCCTGTTTTCCAGAGTACAGTCGGTTTGAAGCCAAAATCCCCCCCCCTGTTTTCCAGAGTACAGTCGGTTTGAAGCCAAAATCCCCCCTGTTTTCCAGAGTACAGTCGGTTTGAAGCCAAAATCCCCCCTGTTTTCCAGAGTACAGTCGGTTTGAAGCCAAATCCCCCCCCCCTGTTTTCCAGAGTACAGTCGGTTTGAAGCCAAAATCCCCCCCCCCAGTTTTCCAGAGTACAGTCGGTTTGAAGCCAAAATCCCCCCCTGTTTTCCAGAGTACAGTCGGTTTGAAGCCAAAAGAGTCCGGTTTGAAGCCCCCCCCCCCCCCTGTTTTCCAGAGTACAGTCGGTTTGAAGCCCAAATCCCCCCCCTTTTTCCAGAGTACAGTCGGTTTGAAGCCAAAATCCCCCCACCCCTGTTTTCCAGAGTACAGTCCCCCCCCCCTGTTTTCCAGAGTACAGTCGGTTTGAAGCCAAAATCCCCCCCCACCCCCTGTTTTCCAGAGTACAGTCGGTTTGAAGCCCAAATCCCCCCCCTGTTTTACAGGTTTGAAGCCCCCCCCTGTTTTCCAGAGTACAGTCGGTTTGAAGCCAAAATCCCCCTACTGTTTTCCAGAGTACAGTCGGTTTGACCAGCCAAAGATCCCCCCCCCCCCCTGTTTTATGTACAGTAATTTGATTAGCCAAAATCCCCCCGTGTTTTCCAGAGTACAGTCGGTTTGAAGCCAAAATCCCCCCCCACTGTTTTCAGAGTACAGTCGGTTTGAAGCCAACTCCCCCCCCCCTGATTTCCAGGTACAGTCGGTTTGAAGCAGAATCCCCCTGTTTTCAGAGTACAGTCGGAGAAGCCAACCTAGTTTTCCAGAGTACAGTCGGTTTGAAGCCAAAATAATGTTTCCAGAATACAGTCGGTATTATTATGATATTTTCTAGTGTACAGTCGGTTTGAAGCCAAGATCCCCTGTTTTCCAGAGTACAGTCGGTTTGAAGCCAAGATCCCCCCCTGTTTTCCAGAGTACAGTCGGTTTGAGACAAAATCCCCCCCCCTGTTTTCCAGAGTACAGTCGGTTTGACCAAGATCCCCCCCCCCCTACCTTCAGATACAGTCTTTGAAGCCAAATCCCCCCCAGTTTTCCAGAGTACAGTCGGTATATGAAGGGAAAACCCCCCCCTGTTTTCCAGAGTACAGTCGACATTGACCAAATCAACCCATTTTCCAGAGTACAGAGCTCGGTTTGAGCACTGGCCCTGTTTTCCAGAGTACAGTCGGTTTGACCATAGATCCCCCCCTGTTTTCCAGAGTACTGGTTTAAGCCAAAATCCCCCCTGTTTTCCAGACTACTGGTTTGAACCCAAGACTCCATGATCTAACCCCTGAGCAGATGATGAACAGCAGTATCACAGTGGCTCTCTGCGGACCAGCCAGACAGAACTCTCTATGTCACCCCTAATGATTACTGAATTAACCCCTTCATAACCTATGTCATGTACCTGATAACCCGTCACACTAACTATGATAAACCCCTAGACTACATCTTCTAACGTCTACACTGACTAAGGAATGGACCCCTGATTGCAGCTGTCTCCCTGATAGGCACGCAGCAGACTTTCACCTACAGAGACCATATACTACTGTTCTAACCCCTTATATTAGACTACTGATATAACCCCTAGACTATGATGATAATGTCTATGTGATTATATTAGTATTATATGATATATACTAGTGTACATAATATGATAATGACTACTGAATAACCCCTATGACATATACTAGACTACTGTATATAACCATGTCTGTGACTACTGAGTATAATTATGATATATACTACTGACATAACCCCTGTGTCCCGTTACCTGGAGACTGTTGTCTTTTACTGCCTGGACTACTGACATAACCCCTTCATGACTACTGACATGACTGTGGCTTTCTGTCTAGGACTACTGACATAACCCCATAGACTACTGACATAACCCCATTACTGGCATAACCTCTAGACTACTGACCCTAACCCTGTGTCTGACATAACCCTCACACTAGACTACTGATATAACCCCTCAGACTACTGATATAACCCCTCACACTAGACTACTGATATAACCCCACTAGACTACTGACATAACCCCTAGACTACTGACATAACCCCTACTGATATAACCCCTAGACTACTGACATAACCCCTCTACTGATATAACCCCTAGACTACTGATATAACCCCTCACTGATATAACCCCTAGACTACTGATATAACCCCTCACACTAGACTACTGATATAACCCCTCAGACTACTGATATAACCCCACACTAGACTACTGATATAACCCTCACACTAGACTACTGATATAACCCCTCACACTAGACTACTGATATAACCCCTAGACTACTGATATAACCCCTCACACTAGACTACTGATATAACCCCTCACACTAGACTACTGACATAACCCCTAGACTACTGATATAACCCCTAGACTACTGATATAACCCCTCTACACTAGACTACTGATATAACCCCTCAGACTACTGATATAACCCCTCAGACTAGACTACTGACATAACCCCTCACTACTGACTACTGATATAACCCCTAGACTACTGATATAACCCCTAGACTACTGACATAACCCCTAGACTACTGATATAACCCCTAGACTACTGACATAACCCCT
>NW_025746715.1:0-41032 GCF_021184085.1 Oncorhynchus gorbuscha
GTTGTGAGCGTATTCTGCCCAGGGGAGCTGTTCTGCCCAAGACGCAGGGTTTCTGAAAGAAAGGCTGCGTAGTATGCAACCAATCGTCTGATTGGCCCTCTCTGCTTGACCGTTAGACTGGGGATGAAACCCGGAAGAGAGACTGACGGACGCACCAATCAAACGACAGAACTCCCTCCAAAACTGTGACGTGAATTGCGGGCCTCTGTCTGAAACGGCGTCTAACGGGAGGCCATGAATTCTGAACACATTCTCGATGATGATTTGTGCCGTCTCCTTAGCGGAAGGAAGTTTAGCGAGGGGAATGAAATGTGCCGCCTTAGAGAACCTATCGACAACCGTAAGAATCACAGTCTTCCCCGCAGACAAAGGCAGACCGGTAATGAAGTCTAGGGCGATGTGAGACCATGGTCGAGAAGGAATGGGAGCGGTCTGAGACGACCGGCAGGAGGAGAGTTACCCGACTTAGTCTGCGCGCAGTCCGAACAAGCAGCCACGAAACGGCGCGTGTCACGCTCCTGAGTCGGCCACCAAAAGCGCTGGCGAATAGACGCAAGAGTGCCTCGAACACCGGGATGACCAGCTAACTTGGCAGAGTGAGCCCACTGAAGAACAGCCAGACGAGTGGAAACAGGAACGAAAAGGAGGTTACTAGGACAAGCGCGCGGCGACGCAGTGTGCGTGAGTGCTTGCTTAACCTGTCTTTCAATTCCCCAGACTGTTAACCCGACAACACGCCCATAAGGAAGAATCCCTCGGGATCAGTAGAAGCCACAGAAGAACTAAACAGACGGGATAAGGCATCAGGCTTGGTGTTTTTGCTACCCGGACGGTAAGAAATCACAAACTCGAAACGAGCGAAAAACAACGCCCAACGAGCTTGACGGGCATTAAGTCGTTTGGCAGAACGGATGTACTCAAGGTTCTTATGGTCTGTCCAAACGACAAAAGGAACGGTCGCCCCTCCAACCACTGTCGCCATTCGCCTAGGGCTAAGCGGATGGCGAGCAGTTCACGGTTACCCACATCATAGTTGCGCTCAGATGGCGACAGGCGATGAGAAAAATAAGCGCAAGGATGAACCTTATCGTCAGACTGGAAGCGCTGGGATAGAATGGCTCCCACGCCTACCTCTGAAGCGTCAACCTCGACAATGAATTGTCTAGTGACGTCAGGAGTAACGAGGATAGGAGCGGACGTAAAACGTTCTTTTAGAAGATCAAAAGCTCCCTGGGCGGAACCGGACCACTTAAAACACGTCTTGACAGAAGTAAGAGCTGTGAGAGGGGCAGCAACTTGACCGAAATTACGAATGAAATGCCGATAGAAATTAGCGAAACCTAAAAAGCGCTGCAACTCGACACGTGACCTTGGAACGGGCCAATCACTGACAGCTTGGACCTTAGCGGAATCCATCTGAATGCCTTCAGCGGAAATAACGGAACCGAGAAAAGTAACGGAGGAGACATGAAAAGAGCACTTCTCAGCCTTTACGTAGAGACAATTCTCTAAAAGGCGCTGTAGAACACGTCGAACGTGCTGAACATGAATCTCGAGTGACGGTGAAAAAATCAGGATATCGTCAAGATAGACAAAAACAAAGATGTTCAGCATGTCTCTCAGAACATCATTAACTAATGCCTGAAAAACAGCTGGCGCATTGGCGAGACCAAACGGCAGAACCCGGTACTCAAAATGCCCTAACGGAGTGTTAAACGCTGTTTTCCACTCGTCCCCCTCTCTGATGCGCACGAGATGGTAAGCGTTACGAAGGTCCAACTTAGTAAAGCACCTGGCTCCCTGCAGAATCTCGAAGGCTGATGACATAAGGGGAAGCGGATAACGATTCTTAACCGTTATGTCATTCAGCCCTCGATAATCCACGCAGGGCGCAGAGTACCGTCCTTCTTCTTAACAAAAAGAACCCCGCCCGGCCGGAGAGGAAGAAGGCACTATGGTACCGGCGTCAAGAGACACAGATAAATAATCCTCGAGAGCCTTACGTTCGGGAGCCGACAGAGAGTATAGTCTACCCCGAGGAGGAGTGGTCCCCGGAAGGAGATCAATACTACAATCATACGACCGGTGAGGAGGAAGGGAGTTGGCTCGGGACCGACTGAAGACCGTGCGCAGATCATGATATTCCTCCGGCACTCCTGTCAAATCGCCAGGTTCCTCCTGAGAAGTGGGGACAGAAGAAATGGGAGGGATGGCAGACATTAAACACTTCACATGACAAGAAACGTTCCAGGATAGGATAGAATTACTAGACCAATTAATAGAAGGATTATGACATACTAGCCAGGGATGACCCAAAACAACAGGTGTAAAAGGTGAACGAAAAATCAAAAAAGAAATAGTCTCACTGTGGTTACCAGATACTGTGAGAGTTAAAGGTAGTGTCTCAAATCTGATACTGGGAAGATGACTACCATCTAAGGCAAACATGGGCGTAGGCTTGTCTAACTGTCTGAAAGGAATGTCATGTTTCCGAGCCCATGCTTCGTCCATGAAACAACCCTCAGCCCCAGAGTCAATCAAGGCACTGCATGTAGCACCCGAACCGGTCCAGCGTAGATGGACCGACATAGTAGTACAGGATCTAGATGAAGAGACCTGAGTAGTAGCGCTCACCAGTAGCCCTCCGCTTACTGATGAGCTCTGGCCTTTACTGGACATGAATTGACAAAATGTCCATCAAATCCGCAATAGAGGCACAGGCGGTTGGTGATCCTCCGTTCCCTCTCCTTGGTCGAGATGCGAATACCTCCCAGCTGCATGGGCTCAGTCTCTGAGCCAGAGGAGGGAGATGGTTGCGATGCGGAGCAGGGAAACACCGTTGACGCGAGCTCTCTTCCACGAGCTTGGTGACGAAGATCTACCCGTCGTTCTATGCGGATGGCGAGAGCAATCAAAGAGTCCACACTGGAAGGAACCTCCCGAGAGAGAATCTCATCTTTGACCACTGCGTGGAGTCCCTCCAGAAAACGAGCGAGCAGCGCCGGCTCGTTCCAGTCACTAGAGGCAGCAAGAGTGCGAAACTCTATAGAGTAATCCGTTATGGATCGATCACCTTGGCATAGGGAAGCCAGGGCCCTAGAAGCCTCCCCACCAAAAACTGAACGGTCAAAAACCCGAATCATCTCCTCTTTAAAGTTCTGGTAATTGTTAGAACAATCAGCCCTTGCCTCCCAGATAGCTGTGCCCCACTCTCGAGCCCGGCCAGTAAGGAGTGAAATGACGTAAGCAACCCGAGCTCTCTCGCTAGAGTATGTGTTGGGTTGAGAGAGAACACAATATCACACTGGGTGAGAAAGGAGCGGCACTCCGTGGGCTGCCCGGAGTAGCAAGGTGGGTTATTAACCCTAGGTTCCGGAGGCTCGGCAGGCCAGGAAGTAACAGGTGGCACGAGACGAAGACTCTGGAACTGTCCAGAGAGGTCGGAAACCTGAGCGGCCAGGTTCTCCACGGCATGGCGAGCAGCAGACAATTCCTGCTCGTGTCTGCCGAGCATGGCTCCTTGGATCTCGACGGCAGTGTTACGAGCATCTGTAGTCGCTGGGTCCATTCCTTGGTCGGATCCTTCTGTTATGCAGGTGAATGAGGACCCAAAAGCGACTTGGCGAAAACAGAGTTTTAATCCAGTAAAGATACTTTACAAAACAAAAGGCATAATACTACTCGTAAAGACGAGAACAGACTGGAGACTTGATCAAGAACTGCAGGTTGCCTCGGGAAGGCACTTGAACCTAGCAGACTCAGACACCTGCTCACCACGCAGCATCTGAGGGAAACACGACACGACAGGGCAATACATAGACACAGCACGGTGAATTATAGACAAGGATCCGACAGGGCAGGAACGGAAAACAAGGAGAGAAATAGGGACTCTAATCAGGGAAAAGGATCGGGAACAGGTGTGGGAAGACTAAATGATTGATTAGGGGAATAGGAACAGCTGGGAGCAGGAACGGAACGATAGAGAGAAGAGAGAGCGAGAGAGTGAGAGAGGGAGGGGGAGAGAGAGGGATAGAAAGAGGGAAAGAACCTAATAAGACCAGCAGAGGGAAACGAATAGAAGGGGAAGCACAGGGACAAGACATGATAATCAATGACAAAACATGACAAGGGTAGAGGGTAGCATTTGGAATTTTGGATGAAAATCATGCCCAAATTAAACTGCCTGCTTCTCAGACCCAGGAACTAGGATATGCATATAGTTGGATAGAAAACACTCGAACGTTTCCAAAACCGTTAAAATAATGCCTGTGAGTATAAAAGAACTGATATGGCAGGTGAAAACCTGAGGAAATCCATCCAGGAAGTACTATTATTTTGAAAGGCTGTTTTTCCATTGAAAGCCTATCCACCATACAAAGACTTAGGACCCAGTTCACGATCTCTATGGCTTCTTCTACATGTGGCCAGTCTTTAGGCATTGTTTCAGGCTTTAACTCTGAAAATGAGGGAGCTGCAGCACTTTCAATGAGTGGACAGTGGAAATTTCCAGAGATGAGTCCAGCGTGTGATCGGGAGCATGCATTTCTTGTTTCTCCTTTTCTATTGACGAAGCTTTTGTCCGGTTGAAATATTATTTATTATTTATGACAAAAACAACCTGATGATTGATTTTAAACATCGTTTGACATGTTTCTACAAACTTTTATTGTACTTTTTTGACTTTTCGTCTGGATGTTGAGAGCGCGCTTTGTGCCTTTGGATTACTGAACTAAACGCACCAACAAAACGGAGGTTCTTGGACATAAAAAGGAACATTATCGAACAAAGCAAACATTTATTGTCTAACATGGAGACCTGAGAGTGCCACTAGATGAAGATCATCAAAGGTGAGTGATTAATGTAATCGCTATTTCTGACTTTTGTGAGCCCTCTCCTTGGCTGGAAAATGGCTGTATGGTTTTCTGTGACTAGGCACTGACCTAATATAATCGCATGGTGTGCTTTCGCCGTAGAAAGCCTTTTTGAAATCGGACACTGTGGTTGGATTTACAAGAAGTTTCTTTAAAATGGTGTATAATACTTTGTTTGTGGAATTTTAATTATGAAATTTATGTTGTTTTGAATTTGGCGCCCTACAATTTCACTGGCTGTTGTCGAGGTGGGACGCTACCATCCCACTGGTACCAGAGAGGTTCATGCGTAACTTGTGCCTCACCCCCCAGTGCATAATTTGTAAATTGGGAGGTGCCGAAACAAAAAGTGAGCGCTAGAGGGAGGTGACCTGGAGATATCCGAGGAATGCGTGAGAAAAAAAACACCTTTAAAATTGAAAAAAGCATGCATATCATCGCATTTGCGGTTGCGTAGAGCAGTAGAGTAGAGCCACATACAGAAGGTGCACACATGGGTAACATTTTTAGCAGCCTAGGATCTGGGAATTTTGGCCTTTTATAAACACATTTAATTTAATTCTATGTCACTTTAGATGACTGGAGACTTAGGCAGAATCTTTTTTAATACAGCACCAATGATTTAAATGGCAGGCTGCTTTGACACTTAGAAATGATAAAAATGACATTGTCTTGAATCCATCAATATCCTAGGCCTAGCTAGGTGTGTGGGGAGACATATTGTAGGTTACAATATGAGGAGGAAATTATAGTCCTAAAAATGCTTTCCAGTTTCACTGGCTCACTCAATGATGCACAGCTCACTCGCTGGTGATTGTCGATGCGCTCTTGCCCGAAAGCCTCTCTCTTTTGTAAAACAATATTTTGAAGTTGATCAAATGTTTTGGTTGCCTACAGCATAGCCTTCTCTTTATAGCAGGAGCCATTGTTTTCCAACCTGTGTTTTCTCTTGATTGTATTTCAAGTATTGCGAAAGGCCTGTTTTGTCTGCCTACTGTTTTTTTCACTGACAGATTTACCACATGTTCCTGACTGTAGGCTATTCCTTGTTATTGGGGTACAATCCAAAGCTAGGCTATTTAAAAAAAGAAGCTATTTATCCTCTGTGGCTAAATTAGTGTAGTAGGCTATTCTGAATGATTTCATTTATCTCTGGACAGACAGCAGTAATTCTATGACTTTGGCAAATGTATTTCAATTTACCAGGGGTGCTGCAGTTCTTCCAGAACCCTTTGCGCAGCTATGATTCTATAAAGAAATAAATGAAGTGCAACGCTGGCGAGATGAGAGTTGCAGGCTCATGTCTATCAGAGCAGAGAGAGCGAGAGAATCATAGAAAGTGAATCTCATTCTAATTATGTTAGAGATACTGGCATGCTTCGCACACAGCCACGCATTGGACTCAAACATCGGTTACAATGTTGCGCAAACCATTAACCAGGGCCAAGCCCAAATCAGCTCTTAGAATATTAAGGCTGAAAATCTACTTTTTCACATGACAATTTTTTTGTTGGGGCAGGAGAATTAAACGAAGAGGCAACTCAAATTAACTTTGTTCGCTTTTATTCAAATTTTTACATTTAGTAGGTGTGTCCACACTTTTGACTGGTACTGTACATTATCAAGTATTTCACATGTTATCCAGATACCGACTGTTAGCACTTGTTGGTCTATAGCCTGTCCTATATTTGATTTATTTTAAATCTCAGCCCCCATCCCCGCAGGAGGCCTTTTGCCTTTTGGTAGGCCGTCATTGTAAATAATAATTTGATCTTAACGAACTTGCCTAGTTAAAGGTTAAATAAAAATACAATATAGCAGCTCCCCACAAGAATGGGCTATAGGTGAGGCAGATGAACCTGTAGCGATATTACTTCAACAGTATTTAACATGAGATCCTCTAATTTTTACAGGAATGCGTTTCTGAATATTAACAGCAACACCTCCACCACTTGCATTTCTGTATTTTCTGTCTTCATAACCGAGAGTTGCACCCCTTCTGAAAAAATTGTACACTCGATCCCTCCGATGTCAACAACTACAGACCAGTATCCCTTCTTTCTTTTCTCTCCAAAACTCTTGAACGTGCCGTCCTTGGTCAGCTCTCCCGCTATCTCTCTCTTTTTTCAATGACCTTCTTGATCCAAATCAGTCAGGTTTCAAGACTAGTCATTCAACTGAGACTGCTCTTCTCTGTATCACGGAGGCGCTTCGCACCGCTAAAGCTAACTCTCTCTCCTCTGCTCTCATCCTTCTAGACCTATCGGCTGCCTTCGATACTGTGAACCATCAGATCCTCCTCTCCACCCTCTCCGAGTTGGGCATCTCCGGCGCGTGCCCACGCTTGGTATTGTACGTCCTACCTGACAGGTCGCTCCTACCAGGTGGCGTGGCGAGAATCTGTCTCCTCACCACGCGCTCTCACCACTGGTGTCCCCCAGGGCTCTGTTCTAGGCCCTCTCCTATTCTCGCTATACACCAAGTCACTTGGCTCTGTCATAACCTCACATGGTCTCTCCTATCATTGCTATGCAGACGACACACAATTAATCTTCTCCTTTCCCCCTTCTGATGACCAGGTGGCGAATCGCATCTCTGCATGTCTGGCAGACATATCAGTGTGGATGACGGATCACCACCTCAAGCTGAACTTTGGCAAGACGGAGCTGCTCTTCCTCCCGGGGAAGGACTGCCCGTTCCATGATCTCGCCATCACGGTTGACAACTCCATTGTGTCCTCCTCCCAGAGCGCTAAGAACCTAAAATGGCGTGATCCTGGACAACAAACTGTCGTTCTCAACTAACATCAAGGCGGTGGCCCGTTCCTTAGGTTCATGCTCTACAACATCCGCAGAAAACGACCCTGCCTCACACAGGAAGCGGCGCAGGTCCTAATCCAGGCACTTGTCATCTCCCGTCTGGATTACTGCAACTCGCTGTTGGCTGGGCTCCCAGCCTGTCCATTAAACCCATGTACAACTCATCCAGAACGCAAAAGCCCGTCTAGTGTTCAGACCTTCCCAAGTTCTCTCACGTCACCCCATCCTCCGCTCTCTCCACTGGCTTCCAGTTGAAGCTCGCATCCGCTACAAGACCATGGTGCTTGCCTACGGAGCTGTGAGGGGAACGGCACCTGAGGTCAATGAGAGAGAGGGAGGAAGAGGGTGAGCAGTACCTCCAGGCTCTGATCAGGCCCTACACCCAAATAAGGGCACTGCGTTCATCCACCTCTGGCCTGCTCGCCTCCCTACCACTGAGGAAGTACAGTTCCCGCTCAGCTCAGTCAAAACTGTTCGCTGCTCTGGCTCCCCAATGGTGGAACAAACTCCCTCACGACGCCAGGACAGCGGGTTCAATCACCACCTTCCGGAGACACCTGAAACCCCACCTCTTTAAGGAATACCTAGGATAGGATAAAGTAATCCTTCTCACCCCCTCCCCCCTTAAAATATTTAGATGCACTATTGTAAAGTGGTTGTTCCACTGGATGTCATAAGGTGAATGCACCAATTTGTAAGTCGCTCTGGATAAGAGCGTCTGCTAAATGACTTAAATGTAAATGTAAATGTTATAACCTTCTATTGCTACCACTGTATCAAAGGTATTGTTTAAGTGAGTTTCAGAGATATAATATGAATGTAATCTCTTACTAGCGAGTTAATTTCGTGAACTTTGTTTCTTAAGCTACATATGTTAATGTGGGATATTTTGTGCACTTTTCTGGGATGCTTGCTTGTTTTCATTGCTTTACTGGGAAGCTTATCCGAAGTAGATATTCTCATGTTATTTATGTTAGTGCAGGGTGACCTGCACACAGTGGACTTCCTACTAGGACACACCACCTTAGTGCTAACAGCATACATCTGGTTCATAGACACATGATGACTGCATACAATAGCTGTAGGATCAGCTGAGGCATTCAGGGAAGTTAGAGGGACATACATTAGGTGACTTACATTGTGTCTACCAATGCCCTTGGTATAATGTACATTTGCTAAAGCATTATGACTCAGCGATCCAATGGTAGGGATTCATTGAGTTGGGTTTATGTCATTGTTTCAATGCAGCCTTATAATGCTGTGAAAGGATCCCAAAGGATTTGGGTGGATCCCATCCTCATGTTGTGTTTCCAAAAAGGTATTGAAATTGTCAACAAAAGTTACACCCATTCAGCTGCAATAATCATGTAGCCAGTTGTGAAGATCCCCATGTCTATTGGATGTGCTGCCTATGCCGACAACATGAAAGTACTCTCCCATTGCCATAACTCAAACCACATCGTTGTTATGCCTCGAAGGTCTAGAGATTTTTGTATTGCAAAAAATGTTTGAATGGTCCTTTGGCTCCCAGAGGCAGGATTTTGCAAGACGGAGTACAATGGCATCCCTTGAGAGAGCAAGAACGGAGATATATGATAGAAGAATATTATCACAAGGAGACATTGTTACAACCTGGCTCAAGATTGTAACAAACAATGGGAAACCACACACCGAGTAAAGGAATGATAAAATGAATTGATTCCAGAAATAAAGTAAACAACAATAATCAGATGAGGCATGAAGGTCAGTAAATTAGGTGTCAATTGCCAAAGCCACAACAAAACAACCATGGAGAGAGGAATATCTTGCTGAATGGGAAAACAGTGGCTTTAGGCCACAGCTGAGCTTTCACAGGTGTGCCTCATCAGCAGTGACGACCCTCCCATCTCCGTCCACCAATCTCATGTAGGCAGTAATCAAAGCAAAACCCAGTAGACAGAGCAGGGAGGGCCTGTCACACCATATACTTGGAATATGGAGGTGGGGTGGAGGGAAAAAAGAGGCAGATGAGGTCAATGAGAGAGAGGGAGCAAGAGGGTGAGCTTGAGTGGTGTAAAGCACCATCCCACTGCTGGCTTTCTTCTGAAGCTAAGCAGGGTTGGTCCTGTTTGGTCCTGGTTGGTCCCTGGATGGGAGACCAGATGCTGCTGGAAGTGGTGTTGGAGGTCTAGTAGGAGGCACCCTTTCCTCTGGTTTAAAATAAATATCCCAATGCACCAGGGTAGTGATTGGGGACATTGCCCTGTGTAGGGCGCCGTCTTTCGGATGGGAGGTTAAACGGGTGTCCTGACTGTCTGTGGTCACTATAGATCCTGCGGCACTTATTGTAAGAGTAGGGGTGTTTACCCCGGTGTCCTGGCTAAATTCCCAATCTGTCCCTCATACCATCACAGTCACCTAATCATCCCCAACTTACAATGTGTTCATTCATCTCCGCTAGAACTATTCCCCAGGTTGTTACTGTAAATGAGAATGTGTTCTCAGTCAACTTACCTGGTTAAATAAAAAATGGTTGAAAAAGAGAGATTGTTTGTCAAAGAAGAATGGTAGAAAGTGTAAAACAGAGCGAATTGCATGCTGTATCAAGGTTTGGAGGAGAACCGGAAGTGAGTGAGGGTGAATTATCAGAGGTGGCAGGTTTGGGGAAATCCTTGGAGCACGAGGCTTACACCGATGGTCAGGATAAAGATGTGATGGTGGGAGTAAAAAGTTTGGAGAAGGTGGACCCCTGCCTTTGGCTGATCCATTTGTTTCAGGGTGGGTGAAAACGGAGTTAGGTGCTGTGGAATCGGTGAAGGTAACCCGAAGTGGTCTTGTGATAATGGTTTGTGTTTTTGCTGGTCAGAGGGAGCAGGCGCTTTTCGCGCCAAATGAATTGGCAGAGGTGATGTGACTTATTTTGCTCTCAAGAAAAGGGCACCATTGAAAGGAGTGATTACTGGGGTAGCGGAAAATGTGAACGTGGACCAACTGAAGGGAAATATTCTTTGTCTGTTCTTTTGAGTTTTGATGTTGAGTCTCTGCCCGATAAAGTGGTGTTAGGATATTTCAGTTATCCCGTACGAGCTTGTATGCCAAACACATTACGTTGTTAAATGTGTCAAGTTTATGGGCATGTGGCAGCAGTGTGTAGAAGGGAGTTTTCCTAGGTGTGAGAAGTGGGCAGAAGGGCATTAGACAAAGGAATGTGTAGCATTGGGGAATGAAGTGGTATGTGTTTATTTTAGGGGTGCCTGTAGGGCTGGGGATCAGAAGTGTCTGGTGCGAGAGAGACAGGTTGTGCTTACCAGGATTAGAGTCGAGCAGAGGCGGTTGTATGCTGAGGCAGTGAAGAAAGTTGAGGAAGATGGGGGAGGGATCCTGAGAGGATCTGTGTGAGTCGTTGATCTGTATCAGTACAGGGATTGGCAAAAATATATGCTTTAGTAAGATTGGCCTTTTGCCGTTCATAGCAATGGTTATCAACTGTACTACATGGATGGAATGTAAGGCTCGGAAAATAGAGGTTGTGGTGGCAGCTGCAGAGAAGTATTTTGGTGTATGAGATTTGACATCAGAAGAGTTACAGGGTGTGTTCAGTGGTTGTGTCCCATCCTTTCAGGCTGTTGGCCTGAGGTAGGACTAGATAGGTTTTTAATGAGTGTAGAGTTAGATGGTAGGGTATTTTTCAAGCAAAGTATAAGGGAGTTATGCTCCAGTCTAGTTGGTGGCTGTAATCCAACATTTACTGGATGCCGACCCCCATTAAACCTTATTGAAGTAGAGGCAAGATTTTAATGGGATGTTACATTTCAAGAACCCTCCTCCCCACACACCTGTAAAAGGGTTGCTGTTGCTGTTATGAGTGTCACTGTTTTCCTTCCTGGTAGTTGTTGCCTATGCTAGTTTCAAGTACTAGTTATTAAGTGTGACCGACAGTCTGCGATTTCTATTTATTGAAATTGAAAGTGGATTACAATGGTGAAGTCAAATGTCACAACACGTTCTAAACCGCTCCGGTGCCAAACACACTTTTTTTTACCTTTCTCCTTTCGGCCTCTGGCTGCGCTTTGCTACAGCACAAAATATCTTGAAGATTGCCTAGGCAGGTAACTTTGGGGGAGGACAGAGAGATTATGTGCAGGGTTCTGTTTCAGTCCCGCAATAACACTCCTGATTCAATTGATCAAATCTAATGAGCGTGCTATTAATGGGCTGGAGTAGAAGTCTGCTCACCCAGTAGATCAGGGATCAGTGGAGCACTTCTCAATTATCTATTGTTGTTTAGACTAATCTAATCTTTACATATGAGTTATAGTATTTGTACATTTTGAAGGGATGAAGTGTTGATTCTTTGAAGTGTTTAAACTTGTTTTAATTGTTAAACTAGTATTCAAATTGAACTAGGGCCAGTGTTGATTAATTACGTGTCATTATCCTTTAATAAAGAGGGGAAGGGGGTTCAGGGTCTGTGTTTCTGTGTTGTATTCTCAAATGAACATTTCCCTTTTGTGTAGTCGTAAGTTATCCAATATGTTTTGTTTGATTGTCTTTCTCTCTCTCAGTTTATCAGCTATTTGAATCCATTTTTGTAGCCTATCATATGGCATGTGTTGCCAATGACGCCTTATGGGTGTCTGTCATCTGAAGCACAAAATAGCTGAAGTCACAAATTGTTTAAATGTTGAGCTATATGTTCTCAATTTAAAATGATACCGGTAGACAATGTGGTCCTTCTGTAGCTCAGTTGGTAGAGCATGGCGCTTGTAACGCCAGGGTAGTGGGTTCGATCCCCGGGACCACCCATATGTAGAATGTATGCACACATGACTGTAAGTCGCTTTGGATAAAAGCGTCTGCTAAATGGCATATATATTATTATATATTGAAGGAGGCAAACCAAATACCTGATTTTGTACAGTCCTTTTAAGTGCTGACATATACAAATGTTTAGTGCAAATCCAACCCTTGTCATTTAGGTACAGTGAGAAAATAAGGAGACAATTAGACAACAGGAGATAAGCATTACATGTAACATTTCATGGGGTTCATTTTATTTAATTCATTTTTAGCAATGTTGCCTGCAAAATGATTTGAGCTGTTTCCATACATAGAGCAACCATGTACTGTCTATGTATTACTGACCCTGTATAAGCTAGCGACTGGTCTTACACAGCTAACCTTTAAGGTCAATAATATGCCGTTTTTATACAAATGTTGTTGGCTTTATAATCGTGAGGAAAAGGTAACTAGCTAGTAGCTAGTTAGTTATCTGACTTCTCAAAATGAACCTCCTTGTGGCTAGTTACTTCTTGTCCCTCATGCGAGCCTTTACTGACAAATATCACTTCAGAAACATCAATATAAAAAATATTGATTTGGCTTGCATTGTACACCATTTATCTCCTCTTGCTGGAGCTTTATCTCATCTAGAATAACAGAAATGCTTCTAAATTGTTTTGTCACCAGTGCTTGTTTTGTTGTGATTTTTTGTCCTCACGCACTGTTGACTACACTGTTGACTACAGCACTAATCTGGTGAGTACCTTTTGGAGCTCTGTCCAAGCAAGACATTTGATTGGTTTGATGTGTTGCGAGGCATCGTTGATTTACTTTACAGCCCCACTTTACAGACAAACACACCATCCAACGATTGTGATCTGAGGACCCTTTTTTAGCAGCGACGGAGTAATGCGCTTGGCTCTAACCACTGCTCCAAAATAGCTGGCTGTCAACTTCCCTCTCCTCATGGTGTGCCAGTTAGGGTTGGTGCGCTGTCCAACTGTTGCCTGCCGTGTAGCTTCCTGCTGCTCCACCGACAGTGCCAGCCAGGATGCCTGCATGCCCCAGGTGCCCTTGTTTTTTAATAATGTCCAGCACAGACGGATGACAGGGAGGGTAGCGCTTGTTCTCGCTCAGGTTCAAGGAGCCATGCCATTCCTCTGAACCTGCCCCGGAGACGGTTCCTTAGCCACTGAAGATCCTTCTCTGTGGGCTCTCGGGACAGAGGGTTGTAGTCTTCGGCCAGGTATAGGTCCTCCACTGACTGCACCTGGTTGGGCATGGCTGGCTTTCTCCACTCGCATTCCACATCCGTACAGCAGATATTGTGAACTGCAAAAATAGCACTTATGAGCTCCACAGAAGCATTTGCATGCGATAGAGAGAATCCCCTGGTCACCTGCTAAGAGGAAGGATGTTAAGTGCCACATGCCTTTCAATGCATGACTTTGAACACCTTGAAATGCATTTGTTGTAAGAATTGTGCAATATAAATCAAGTTTAATTTGATTGATGACATACAGCTGTTTAATATTTAATAAACTGTAATTCTCACATGAGGACAAGTGCAGTTTATCCATAAACTTTTAATTGATAACTTGGGATTTTATTACTTGAGATATCAATCATACAGTGGGAAGGATCCTATAAATCAACTGTGTGAATGCATGTACCACTCTGAATAAATATATACTGTGCCTTTGAAGATTTGTCTCTGGTCATGAAAATACAGACTGGACAAGCATTTCGCTACACTCGCATTAACATCTGCTAACCATGTGTATGTGACAAATACAATTTGATTTGATTTGGATGTCTAAGCAAAGTCAGTCCTGAATGTCAATGGATTTTTTTTGATTCATTCTCATCAATATCAACATTCTAGAACAGAGTTATCGCTCATCTAAGTCAGGTATTTGGGGTCATCTGGTTAATGATTGCACAATTGATTACGTGTCTCTTGTAGAATGTTGACAGCTGTATAGAACACATTGTATTGCTAAGATGCTGAAACTTAACTTGCTAGCTACACTCGCCGACACAGGATAAACTTTATCCCTCATGATGACCTTGACCAAACCGGTAAGTTGCCCTTCACGATAGCTGCACCTCTCCACATGGCCAGACTTATAGTGGTCTTCTCCCCTTTTAATGCTCTTATGCTCATCCTTGAAAAATGCCATAAGGTCTGAAATAGACACCAACGTCGACACACTCTACAAACAATTATCTAGACAAAGTGATTTTTAATACAATTATTTTTTGTTGATCTACTGCTCTGCTAACTAGCTAGCTAAAGTGTAGTCGGTGGCTAGCTAAGACAGAGAAAGCGGTTGAAAGAAGTTCAACACTTTATTCAATTCATTTCAATACAGCCCATGGATTCATCATGGATTGATGTGCAGGAGCTTCCGGCAGGAATTTGTAGTCTTGCTACGGTCTTCTCTGTTGCTAATTAGCACTTCAATTTTTTTGGGAGTAAATTGAGGCGAATATATTGATTCAACTCACCTTGTCCGAGAGAGAATTCTGTGGTTATCAAAACGTCATGCCAAGGTAAGCCTACACCAAACACATACTTATTTTGGAGTGTTTGTAAAACTCACTATGTGAAAAAACGAATGTTGAAAAAATGATTGGATCCTAGTTTTATATTTTTGGTCTTGAGCTAGGGTATGGCGAGTGCCGCTTTTAAAATGTTGGGGATAGTTTTTACTGAACTAGGGTATAGTGACTGCCATTTTAAAACTTTGGTTTTAGTTTTTTTCTGAGAAAGTGGAAAGAGTAGCCTACAGGAAAGAGTCAGGTAAAGGCTGTCAATTCAACTTGACATTCAATGATTGCAGCCTTAGGCCTAATGCTGGATAATAAAGTTATACTCTATTATTTTATATGCTGACACTTGCATCAAATGCTTTGATAAAAAACAAACCATTTGTAGATTTAATTGGAGGTTGTGTACTTGACAGTAGGCCTTAGGTCAGATGTTCCCCAACATTGGAGGCAGATCAGAAAAAATGGACATCTACTGCCCAGTTCTTGTCAAGCCCATCATCATCAACAGTACTCTTCTGATATGCCCTCCATCCACCGGGGTACAGGTGGCAGGTGCTGCATGAAATCAAGTCGCAGAGAGAACACAGGCTCCCTATGCTTCAGGAAGTCGGTCCCCCTCCAACTGGCCTCCACATCTTCATCCCTCCCAGGTTTGACCCGGGACAGAACCCACACGTAGCGCTTCCCTTTGAACTCCACAGATATCTGCTCGTTACCATCACTATGATTGCTGGTAGGTGTGGAGCTCGATAGGTTTGGTGATGACCCTGACCCATGAATCAAGGACATGATGGCTGACGCCCAACTCAGACTCCAAGGGGACGGAAAGGAGTCCATAGATTCAGATGGACAAGTGTAAAAAAAAATCCTCTGAACCGCTGCACAGACAGTACTCATCACTGCCTCTCAAATCATGTATAACGACACAGGGTGAGACCCAGATGCAGACACAGGAGGCAGATGGTTGGAGTCTCTGATATTTATTAAAATACAAGGGGCAGGCAATAGGCAGGTTGAGGACAGGCAGAAGTTCATTAATCAGGTCAGAGTCTGAAAGGTACAGGGGGCAGGCAGGCTCAAGGTCAGGGCAGGGCAGGCTGAATGGTCAGGCAGGCGGGCTCAGTGTCAGGGCAGGCAGAACAGGTCAGATCCGGGATAGCTAGAAAACAGACTAGGAAAAACAGGAGCACGGAAAAACACACTTGTAGGCTTGACAAGACCAACTGGCAACACGAACTGGCAACAGACAAACAGAGAACACAGGTATAACTACACTGGGGATAATGGGGAAGATGGCCGACACCTGGAGAGGGGTGGAGACAAGCACAAAGACAGGTGAAACACATCAGGGTGTGATATCATGAGTGTACAGAGAAGACAAACGGTCGTACTCCGGTAAGAGGGAGTCGGAGACAATCCCTGCAGGTGGATAGTCTTCTGCTGAGCCTTGTACCTCTCCCAAATAAAAGCAGCCCAATGGAGGCGCGAGGGACACCCTGCTGTCTTCGTCTGGTTTGTCAGCAGGTTGTACACCAGTAAATGGCCATAGTGAAACAGGCCTACATTTTCGAGTGTTGTGTTGAGTTTTGTGTGGGACGTTGAAAGAAAGCGGTGTAAGAGGGACTTGCAGGCAGATATTTTTGTCTGGTGAGAGGAAAAGGGGTTGCTATTACTGTATGTGATAAGAACCAATTCTAAAGTGTGTTTTAATCAAGCTCATAGTTCAGCCTGCAACAAGACCCCCACATGCTCTTGCATCAAATCTGCAGAACCATCCTTTGAATCAAGCATTGTTGTGTAGCTTAATGTCATCAAACCCCTATCTGTGCAGGGCATTGAAGAATCAATTTTACAGTAAGTGTGGCAGAAGACCATGCCCTATGACCTTTACGCCCTTTGCACGTAAATACCCAATCAAAATGAATAGAGTGTATGGGGATGGGGACTTGGTCAGCAGTCAGGTGTCCCAAAAGGACAAGTAGAATGTTTCCAAAGTTCCAAATAAGAATTCAGTCCATGATAGCCAAAACTGACATCATAGAGGCAATTCCCTCCACTGTTTCATTTCAAAACTGACAGGTTAGCCTACGCTGTACAAAGGTTTGCTGTGAATTTGTCAGTAACTTACAGGCAGCTCAGTGGAAAGTAAAATGATCTATTTCATATTACAGTACACCTATTGTTATAGAAATATGGTTTCAAAGCAAGTACTGTGCAATGACACAAGGTACAATATTGTAAAATGAACTATACTATTCTGTGAAAAAGTTATGAATTAATGGATGAATTAGTGATATTCGTTGAGGGGAGGGGTTTGTATTTCACAGTATTTTACTGTAAATTACAAGGGATTGGCCTGTCTGATCTCACGTGATATGAGACTGTAATCCATTACCAGGAGTACAAAAGGCTAGGGGAGGGGACTAACAAATCAATCCCCCTAAAAAAACTAGAAATGGCAGAAGGCCAGCATCCCCATCCCATAAAAACATTGATAAAAAGCAACAAAAAAATCATTGTAACAGAAAATGACGATGCACGTGGAAAAGCGCAAGGAGACTAATGCATTCAGATCTTCTTACCCCTAGGCGATCTACCGACATTCAATGTCAGAGCCATGTTTGCATGGAGGAAAGACAGCAGTGATCCAGGGCTGTGTGCAACAAGATGGCTCCAGGCAGGGGAAACTAAACTGGCCAGCGGAGAGTCCATATTGTACTCCGGACACCCAGAAGACACATCATCACATACAGAGGGAGTAGGTTTCATGTTATCCAAAGAAGGACAGAGGGCCCTCATCAGCTGGGAATCCATCAACTCTAGAATCATAACAGTAATGTTCCGTACCACATAAAGAAATAAACCTTCAATTAGTACAATGCTATACCCCACCAAGGGATGAAGACACCGTGGACAAGTTTTACAACCAACCAACAACAAAGACGTCATGATTGCAGTGGTCTGTACAGACTACAACTTGATCATAGGAGGATTGGTTTTCTCACACAAATACATGCACAATGCAACATGGGTGTCACCCAACCACACAACAAATCTGCATTTACCAAAAGTTTAGACGCTCACTGCCAGAGTGACAAGGACCCTGGATCAGACCACCACCTAATAAAATAAAAAAACTTTACTTAACTAGGTAAGTCAGTTAAGAACAAATTATTAAGGTGAATGCACCAATTTGTAAGTCGCTCTGGATAAGAGCGTCTGCTAAATGACTTAAATGTAAATGTATTATTTTCAATTACAGCCTAGGAACAGTGGGCTTTCTGCCTTGTTCAGGGGCAGAGCGACATATTTTTTTTTTACCTTGTCAGCTCAGGGATTTGATCTTGCAACCTTTGGGTTACAAGTCCAACGCTCTAACCACTAGGCTACCTGTCACACCTAATGACAGCAAGGATCCAGCATAAACTGAATCACTGCAAGAATACCAGTTTCAGGTATAGGAATATCATAACAATACCAAAGCACTCTACACAATTTTTTTTTTTTTTAAGTCAAGGGGTATGAATACTTTCTGAAGGCCTAAGTAGATAGTGTGACAACTGTGGATTGAGGAAGATGCCAAAGTGAGACTTGGTAAAGCAAGAATAGCATTCAACACCCTAAATAACATCAAGAACATCTCACTTAAGACAAAACTTAAAATCTTCAACTCAAATGTGAAATCCATTCTTCTGTACGGATCTGAAACATGGAGAACCACCACTAACATACTGAACAAATTACAAACATTCACCAACCACTGTCTCAGACGGCTTCGGAGAGTCCATTCTCGCCCACGGGTGCAAGGCACGCCTCAAAATATGTTCATGAGCCAGAAACAACCTTACTATGCACCCACCACTTTTGGTGCTCCAAAGATCCGGTACGGATCTGTGGGGTGCAGTTACGTTGACAGCATTAAAACAAATATCATATTACAGATACCTTTGAAAACCTACATGATTACATTTTCCCACAATGCACAATAATTGACAGTATGCTGCAGTAAAACGTTCCAGAGTATTTTACTGTCGATAATACAAAACCTTACAGTTGAAATTACAGTTTTCCGTTACAATGTAGGGTTGGGCTATTCACATGTAAACTGCATGCATGTCAGAATTTAGTAAGTGTGAATGAATGTCAACAAGGTGAAAAACAACTTGCCTACAGCAGAACCAAGGTTCAGGCCAACAGTATGATGGGTAATAATGGGTGGGCCATCATCAGTTAACAAACCATCTCTTGTGTTTGTCTATGGTCTACACTTCCATAGACAAACGTAAGGGATTGTCACGGCAGGTTTCCTCCTCTTCCTCTGAAGAGGAGGAAGGTGTCCATGGTTTTTAATAAGAAAACCGAAACATGACCACAAATACAAAAATAACAACGTGAACTGACAACAACAAAAAAGTCCCATGTGGCACAAACACTGACGCAGGAAACAATCACCCACAAAATACCCAAAGAATTTGGCTGCCTAAATATGGTTCCCAATCAGAGACAACGATAAACGCCTGCCTCTGATTGAGAACCAATCCAGGCAACCATAGACTTACATAAACACCCAGAATGAACACAACCCCATAAATCTACAAAAAACCCTAGACAAGACAAAACACATAAATCCCAAATGTCCTAACCGAAATAATAAAGAAAACAAAGATAACTAAGGCCAGGGCTTGACAGGGATGTTGATCAATACAATATCCAGCATCCCTTTGTATTCTGTGGTATTATGCTGGTCCCCTTGCAGTTACAACAGAATATTATGATAGAAGCCACAAGGCAGATAAAGTAAGGCGAAGGAAGAACAATGAGAGTTGTTTAGAAATACTCTTCTTGGTATAAAATGACCAACAAACAGCATGTTTGTATAGCTTTTCGGGAATATTTGCATGTTGTAGTTTTAGTCAGCCTCAGAACACAAAACAGACGGGAAGGAAAGCCCTATAGCTGCCCTGGCCCATCCTGGGTCTATAGCACCTTCCCAGTCCCACTGGACCAACACAGGTACATGCAAACTCATGAATCTCTCTCTCTCTTGTTATCATTATCCATCCATCTCTCTCTCTCACTCTTTATCTCTCTACCCCCCCCCCCTTTCCTCTGACAAATGTATAGGGCAAGGAGGGGTAGAAACAGACTAACACTGTAGCTACATCTCAGAGTCATCATCGTCCTCCACACCTTCCTCTGTCTGTCTGATCAGGTTGGTTCACTTCCAGCTTTCATTTGTCTACCGCTGAGTTTATACTGAGTTATACTGATTTTATACTGTTCATTTCAATTACAAGATAAGATAGTACTTTATTAATCCCCAAAGGGGGAAGGGAGTTGTATGGATTAGCTGGTGCAAACAAATGGGATACATAAAGTACTAATTTCTATGACTTTATTTTGTAATTGTGATGCAAAGAAGAGATTACTACTTTGACATCAAGAAGACAAGAACCTTGGAATTATATTGGTAAATGGCTTGAAGGTTGCCCTTGAAATTAGATGGTTAAGAGTTTAGTTCAAAAATGCTATTTCCACAAATGTTTCACATTTTTTAGAATAAATTATTGCTTACGGTACCTTCATGTGTGTGTAAAATATTACTGTTCTAAGATTTTTTTATTCGTAGATTTTAGATGTGTATTAAAATGGGTTTGTTGAAATACGCTATACTGTATATCTATTGTTTAGCTGCAATGGAATATTTGTATCCTCTATATTTGTCTGTGATATGTGGTTGTATTTATTTTGTCAAAATTATTGATGAGTAGACCTTACAGATTCATATCTTCAGATTCAGTGATTTTGAAGCGAGTTCAATGATAACCCACTGTACAGGCATATTCACTTCGAATGGTTGGTGATACTTTGCCTGATACATATTCAGCATATGTAAATAGGGATTTGCTTTGTCCCCTACAGGGTATTCTGATCATTCTCCTCAGAAGAAACACCATGGTCAACAATAGCACTTGGTCCTCCGGTGGGGGTACAGCATGCAACAACTCTTCCTTTTGCTGGGGCCAAAACACCAATGGCACCAATAGTTGGGGGATGTTACCATTTGGCGAGTTTTTCTGGTCATTCCTCAGCATGAGCATGGACGAGGTGATGCACCAGTGTCGCATACTTGGCAATTCCACTGTCTGGTTGAGCATCAAGATCTTCATTCTGTTTACGGGTCTTCCAGCCAACCTGGGCCTGCTGTGGATGTTGATGAGCAGCAAGAAGGCCCTATCAGCATCCGAGGTCCTGGTCCTCAACTTGTCCATCCTGGACATCCTGTACTGCCTCTGCCTGCCCGTGGACATCTACACTGCCATGCACCACGACACGTCCAAACAGATGCTCTCAGCGGCCAGAGCCCTCTCGGCCTTCAACATCTTCGGCTGTCCTCTCCTGCTGGCCTGCATGTGTGTGGAGCACTATCTAGTGGCAGCGCGGCCCGTGGCCTACATGCGACTGGGGAAGTGGAAGTACCACGTTGGGGTGTGCGCCCTGGTCTGGCTCCTCACCCTGGTGGTGATGCTGCTGGCCTACTTCCAGGGGGTGTTCTCCATAGCTCTGTACTTTGCCGTCACCATTTCAGTCCTGTTTCTGATCATGCTGCTGTGTCTGGTGGGCATCATGTGGTCGATGTGCCAGAGTGGGACTGGGGAGGGCTCTGGGGAGAGGTCGGGGGGCAGCATGAACCTTTTGAGGAGATCTCTGAAGAACATCTTGCTCATCCTGGTGCCCTCGGCGGTGGCCTACACTCCTCTAGTGGCCCTGGTGCCCTTCATGTCCGTGTGGCACCCAGAGAAGGAGGACCAAGTGGCTAACCGCATACACTGCTGCATCCTCCAGTTGCTCCTGGCCGTCCCCAACTTCGGCCTGTACATTGGACCCTTGTTCTACATGTCCCGCTTCAGACAGCTGCTCCCCTGCTGCAGGAAGGGGGATAATAAAGTGCTAGCAGACTCCAAGGCACAGGCAGAATAGGCTATCTTTCAGGTGTATTTAGATATACAGGAAATAGTTCGATCTCCCTGTGATCCGGTATGAAATGTATATTTATGACAGTTATCAAGTTAAATATGTTTGAATCGTATTTATATTTTTCTAGCCTGGGCAACACCAACTAGGCACAAACGGGTTGAATCAACATTCTTTCAACGTCATTTGTTAATATATTGTGATGTGGAGTCCACGTGGAAAATACATTGGATTTGAAAAAAGTAATCAATGTGAACTGTTGTTTCGAGGGTGAAATGTTATCCACATGGTTATGTCATCATGGTATCCACATTTCAACAAAGTAAAATCTTGTATAAAATATGTTGAATTTGTATCTTCAATGTTATATCCACTATCAGAAAAATATATATAAGCTGCATACAGTACATCTTCGCAGGTCTGTGGAGATCTTCACAATTGCTGTAATAATATGCTCAGAATCTCAAACGTCATTGATCATTGTACTTTGTACATCATGTACATTTAATGGAATCTCAACTGCAATCCAGGTCATTTGGTTCTGCAATCCAGGTCATTTGGTTCGGCAATTGAGGTCATTTGGTTCTGCAATCCAGGTCATTTGGTATTTCCATATAAAACTTTGCTGTGATTTTAAATGGCTTAAAACGCAGTGATAGACTAGATAGATAGATTTGGTTGATAACTAAACCAAAAACCAGACGTTGCTTTTCCAATGGAATTTGGTTGTGCTTTTAGATGGTTGAAAGCATAGAGATAGCCCATTTCAAAATGTTTTGATTGGGTGAATATAGGTTGTAATTTCATTGATCCATGTCCCAACCAAATATGACTGATTTATCCACATTGAAATGACGGGGTGTGCCCATGGGCAGTGTGTTTGTGCTATCATGCCCCTCCTCATCATGCCAACATGACGAGGAGTTGACATGATAGCTAAAACAGAACTGGGAGCAGGCTAATATATTTGTCAGTTTAATGATATGAAGTTTGACATGGTAAGGAATGTTCTATTTAGAGATGTCATCCAATTAATTAAAAAGAGATGATGAAAACAAATATTGTGGTTTTGTTGCCTCTCTTTTTTCTTATTTTTCTTTTGGTTTTGCTGCCTCTCACAAGCTCTCTCTCTCCACTTCCTATTGGCTCTCACCCCACAGAGTCAACAGAGGTAACAGACCATGGAAATGTTTGTATAGTCTTTTCTTGTGACGCACCGAGGAGCTCTCATTCTTATCGTTTTCCATTCAGTGTGAAACTGAACCATGCAAATATCCTAGGAAAGATAAATATTTGGGTCTGCCATTTCACTCTCAACTCATGAAACAAAAGAACTAATTTGCCTGCCTTATAACTACTGCCGTAGCAGAGTGTTTTTTTATCTGTATAGTACCTCCGTAGAGTTAACTCCACATGTACAATTTTGTGCCAAGATAACTTTATCTCACACAATAGGCCTATCTGTATGAATCATCATTAGTTGTGGTCCTGTGTAGCTCAGTTGGTAGAGCATGGCGCTTGTAACGCCAGGGTAGTGGGTTCGATCCCCGGGACCACCCATACGTAGAATGTATGCACACATGACTGTAAGTCGCTTTGGATAAAAGCGTCTGCTAAATGGCATATATTATTATTATTATTATTAACCCAGAGGAAATCAATTTCTTATTGTGGGAACAAGTTGCTGGCTCTTCAAATCTTCCCAGGGCATCAGTGTTACTACCTGATCGGATTGAGTTGTAATGATTACGAAGCCCACACAACAGAAGGGAATTCAGTTTAATATTTCAAAGTAGAGTTTTTGTTTAACACACATATTGTGGATAAGGGATGGGAGGACAGCCAGACGCACAGTCACTTTGGGTATGGGCCCCACCTGAGCTCTCTGCTGTTTCAGACTTGATGTCTATGGCTAAAAAACGGAGATAAACGTTTCTAGGATTTCCACACGACCGTCTTTGTGGACCACCTCCTCAAGCTTTGGTCTGTCCAGTGTGAGCCACAGTCTCTCCTTTAAGTTTATGCCTTGGGAGTGACTATCTGATGACAATGTACTAGCAGTGCTTGCGAATGGCTCCACCACTGTATTGTAGATGGCCCGGTACTCATTGACACTCAGGCCATGGATGAGCAGAGGCCGGATGGTTGGCTTGGTTGGGAGGGTTGGCTTGGTTGGGAGGGTTGGCTTGGTTGGCTTAGTGTTGTGCCTTTTACGCACTTCGAATAGCAGAAGAGGTCTGCATGTCCTTTGGGATCCAGGGGTATATGCTTTATACTGCTTTAATGGCATTAAATATACCCCTCTTTTCATCTTTCGTGGTTTGCATCTTTCCTTCTTACACTTCTGTACAAACAGAAAAGCAGACAGAATATGAACAGACGATGGTGGAATAGAGCAGATTACTATTCCGGTTGTCAGTCAGGACAAAAGAAGTTTGACTGCAATCCCTCTAGAACAGATGTACTAAGAATTTCCATCAGTTGCAAAGTTGGAACCAGGCTAGTACAGTAGTTTGCATCATGAAATGCCTTTATTTTGATTGGGTTTATAGCAGTGCTAGCCTAGTCTCAGATCTCTTTGTGCTCTCTTGCCAACTTCGGCATGACAATGGCGATAGGAGTTCACAAGACAGCTGGGAAATATCTGAGACCAAGCTATAGCAGTGTAGTGTAGCTTACCTTTTTCTGGGGATGGGTGGCAGCCTGGTCTCCAGCCTCCTCTGGTCTCCTGGTGCTTGGATTCAGAGCCAGGCTTGACTGGGCACCAACACTGGCCCCCAGCCCCGACTGCTCACCCCTGGCCTGGGTGGCAGTGCCTTTTTTGACCTGGGTGCCGTTTGAACCCGGGCTTAACCTCAGCGACTGCTTCTGTTTAAGAGATGGTGATAAGACATACAGTATGGTTATGATATCCATAGGGCTTTATAAACCATTATGGATTTTTTAGGTAGGTTTTTTTTGTGCCTGGTCCTACAAGTGTAGGCCAATTAAGCATGATTAAAATCTGCCCAATACCAATAGACGTTAAAGGTAAATAATCTGATCACTTGCATTTGACTTGGAATGAGAAATGCATTTAACTACAATAACACGCTAGTAAGAGGCTTTTTATTGCAGCACCCCCTCCCCCCTCCATTTATTTCTTAAATACAGTATATCAATATAAACCATACCAATTGCTTTCAAAACACCAATCAAAATAGAACCGTTTGTTTTCCTACCTCATCCATTTGAAATATGTTTCTGTGAAAAGTGCTTCAACTGTTTGACAGTGTCATTGTCAGTCACTTGTTTTTTCTCAATTAACAAACAAAAACAAATGCTTGCATGTTCTAGAATGTATGGGGGTGACATAGGGGAATTCTAGTGTTGTGCAATGCAGTACAGCATCATGTCAAACAAAATGCATCTGTCTCATCCTAAAATCACATAAGAATGAGGAATAAGTGGCCTATAAAACCATAGTGCATATAATTCAGACAGACAGAACTTTTGTGTAATTTCCTCAAACAGAGTAGACTATGAAAAGCAAAAACAGCCAAATGACCCAACAACTCAATCAATATGTGCCACCACAGAGCTGTACACTATCTATCAAATCAAATCCAATTGTATTTGTCACAAGCTTTGTAAACAACAGGTGTAGACTAACACTGAAATGCTTACTTTACAACAATGCAGAGAGAAAAAAAATGAAAAAATGATAACACGAGGAATAAATACACAATGAGTAACGATAACTTGGCTATATGCACAGGGTTCCAGTACTGAGATGATGTGCAGGGGTACGAGGTAATTACGTACATATAGGTGTAACAGCAGCGTATGTGATGAGTCAAAAGAGTTTGGTTTGCAATTTGGTTAACTATTTAGTAGTCTTATGGCTAGAAAATATCCAGGGTCCTGTTGGTTCCAGACTTGGTGCATCAGTACCTCTTGCCATGCGGTAGCAGAGCGAACAGTCTGTGACTAGGGTGTCTGGAGTTTTAGGGCCTTCCTCTGACACCGCCTGGTATAGAGGTCCTGGATGGCAGGGAGCTCGGCCCCAGTGACGTACTGGGTTGTACGCACTACCCTCTGTAGCGCCTTGCGGTCAGATGCCAATCAGTTGCCATATCAAGTGGGGATGGAGTCAGTCAAGATGCTCTCAATGGTGCAGCTGTAGAACCTTTTGAGGATCTGAAGGCCCATGGCAAATATTTTCAGCCTCTTGAAGGGGAAGAGGATTTGTCAGGCCCTCTTCACGACTGTGTTGGTATGTGTGGACGATGTTAATTCCTTAGTGATGTGGATGGTGGCGTGCTCAGCCCTCTGTTTCCTGTAGTCAACGATCAGCTCTTTAGTCTTGCTGATGTTGAGGGAGAGGTTGTTGTCCTGGCACCACAGTGCCAGGTCACTGACCTCTTTATAGAATGTCTCATCGTCGCCAGTGATCAGGCCTACAACCGTCGTGTTGTCAGCAAGCGTAATAATGGTGTTGAGAGTCGTGCACGGCCACACAGTCGTGGGTGAACAGGGAATACAGTAGAGGACTGAGCACGCACCCCTGAGGGGCCCCCGTGTTGAGGGTCAGCATGGCTGATGTGTTGTTGCCTACCCTCTCCACCTGGGGGCAGGCCGACAGGAAGTCCTGGATCCAGTTGCAGAGGTAGGAGTTCAGTCCAGTGGTGTTAAGTACTTAAGTCAAAAATATTTTTAAGTCCTACTTAAGTAGTTCTTCTGTACTTTACTGTTTAAATTTTGCAAGCTTTTACTTTTACTTCGCTACACTCCTAAAGAAAATCATGTGCTTTTTACTCCTTTCCCTGACACCCAAACGTACTCTTTACATTTTGACAGGAAAATGATTGAATTCACACACTTATCAAGAGAACATCGCTGGTCATCCCTACTGCCTCTGATCTGGCAGACTCACTAAACACAAGTGCTTTGTTTGTAAATTATGTTTGAGTGTGCCCAAGTGTGCACAAGCACAAGGAAAACGTAACAAGTACAGATGCAATAACTGAACAAGTCCAGTCCGAGGCTCCCAATGAATGGGATGATTATTTATTTACAAGTTCATTGCAATTTGCTCTTTAGCTTCATCTGTTCAGTACCTGACAGAGCACACCGAGTAGACCTGGGTGTTCATTTCGATCCCTTAGGAAGGTCCAAAATTGTCCTCCTAAAAGATAGACTAGATCCTATATGCAAAACGTAGCTCAACGAAAGTGCAAGTGTCTGCTGTCATCATTCTCGCTGACTTCAAGTTCAGTAGCCATAGGGTACTATGGGGCGAGACGCCCCCTGGGGTAAGGCACCCACCTGTAATTCTCACAAACACCACAAGTTGTCACTGTCACTTTTTGAAAGTTTTTTTTCTGGCTGCCACTAGTCTTGATCAACTACAAATGTCCTCTGTTTCATCAACATTTTTGAAGTCACTCCATCACAATGATTTTGAGGTAAATGTAATCTATTTTTTTTGCGTTGTAGTCACCAGATAGGCTGTAATTAGTTTCACGTTCCGTTCTGTTGTTTTTGTATTTAGTTTCAGTTATTTCATGTACCGCGTTTTTCATTCATTAAAGTCATGAGTAACCAACACGCTGCATTTCGGTCTGACTCTCTTCTTTCAACAGACGAACTCCGTTACAGAATCACCCACCACTCACGGACCGAGCAGTGTGTAAACTGGCTACGACAGCGACAGTTTCAGGAGCGAAAGGAGGACGTTATGGACAGCAGAGGCATGGAGTATACGAAGTGGGAAGAAATCGATAGGTGGGTGGCCGACCCAGTGAGAGTGCAGGCGCCCGCCTGGGATTCGCTTCAGCAGTGCGAAGCGGGCTACAGGCGAATGGAGTCAAAAAGGAGAACACAGCGACGCAGAGCGAAAACCGAAAGTAACCCCCAAATAATTATTGGGGGAGAGCGCAGAGAGAGAGTGGTTGAGTCAGGAGTCAGACCTGAGCCTACTCTCCCTGTTAATTGTGAGGAGCAGCAATATAAGGACTTCTGGTCTTGGGAGATGATATTAGACGGAAAAGGACCCTGGGCTCAGCCTGGAGAATATCGCCGTCCCAAGGAAGAAATAGATGCGGATAAAGCGGAGAGGCGCTGGTATGAGGAAGCAGCACGGCGACGCGGTTGGAAGCCTGAAAAGCAGCCCCAAAAAATTATTGGGAGGGGGCTAGAAGGGAGTATGGTTATGCCAGGTAGGAGACCTGCGCAAACTCCCTGTGCTCACCGTTGGGCTAGAGAGACCGGGCAGGCACCGTGTTATGCTATGGAGCGCACGGCGTTTCCAGTGCGGGTGCATAGCCAGGTGCGGCACATACCAGCCCTTCCTATTGGCCGGGCTAGAATGGGCATCGAGCCAGGTAAGCTTGGGCAGGCTCGGTGCTCAAGAGCTCCAGTGCGCCTGCACGGTCCGGTCTATCCAGAGCCACCTCCACACACCAGTCCTCCGGTAGCAGCTCCCCGCACCAGGCTTCCTGTGCGTGTCCTCGATCCAGTACCACCAGTTCCAGCACCACGCACCAGGCCTCCAGTGCGCCTCGCCTGTTCAGCGCAGCCAGCGCTTTTCTCCTCTCCTGCGCTGTCGGAGTCTCCCGCCTGTTTAGCGCAGCCAGAGCCTTTCTCCTCTCCTGCGCTGCCAGAGTCTCCCGTCTGCCCAGTGCCGCCAGTGCTCCCAGTCTGCCCAGCTCCGCCAGTGCTCCCAGTCTGCCCAGCGCCGCCAGTGCTCCCAGTCTGCCCAGCGCCGCCAGTGCTCCCAGTCTGCCCAGTGCCGCCAGTGCTCCCAGTCTGCCCAGCGCCGCCAGTGCTCCCAGTCTGCCCAGCGACGCCAGTGCCGCCAGTCAGCCCAGCGCTTCCAGATCTGCCAGACAACCAGTCTCTTCCAGATCTGCCAGACAACCAGTCTCTTCCAGATCTGCCAGACAACCAGTCTCTTCCAGATCTGCCAGACAACCAGTCTCTTCCAGATCTGCCAGACAACCAGTCTCTTCCAGATCTGCCAGACAACCAGTCTCTTCCAGATCTGCCAGACAACCAGTCTCTTCCAGATCTGCTTGTCAACCTGAATCTTCCAGTTCCGCCAGCCAGCCAGGATTTACCGGAGCCTACTACCTGTCTGAGCTTCATCTCAGTACTGGGTTTCCTCTCAGTACTGGGTTTCCTCTCAGTACTGGGCTTCCTCTCAGTACTGGGCTTCCTCTCAGTACTGGGCTTCCTCTCAGTACTGGGCTTCCTTCAGTACTGGGCTTCCCCTCAGTACTGGGCTGCTTCTGTCCCGAGCTGCCCCTCTGTCCCGAGCTGCCCCTCTGTCCCGAGCTGCCCCTCTGTCCCGAGCTGCCCCTCAGTCACGAGCTGCTCCTCAGTTATGTGGGGATCTGGGTGAGGACTATTAGGCCATGGTCGGCGGAGAGGGTGGATTATCCCAGGATGCGAAGGGGAGGAACAAGGACATTAATGGAGTGGGGTCCACGTCCCCGACACAGAACCGCCACCATGGTCAGACGCCCACCCGGACCCTCCCTATGCTTTTGAGGTGCGTCCGGGAGTCCGCACCTTGGGGGGGGGGGATTCTGTCACGCCTTGGTCATTGTATTTTGTGTTTTTGTTATCTGTTTGGGTAGACCAGGGTGTGACATGGGTTTATATGTTGTTTTCGTATTGGGGTTTGTATTATTTGGGATCGCGGCTGATTAGGGGTGTGGTATAGGTTTGGCTGCCTGAGGCGATTCCTAATCAGTCAGGTGATTCTCGTTGTCTTGGATTGGGAACCGTATTTAGGCAGCCTTAGTTTCGCTTTGTATTTCGTGGGTGATCGTACCTGTCTCTGTGTTGTAGTCACCAGATAGACTGTAATTAGTTTCACGTTCCGTTCTCAGATAGACTGTAATTAGTTTCACGTTCCGTTCTCAGATAGACTGTAATTAGTTTCACGTTCCGTTCTGTTGTTTTTGTATTTAGTTTCAGTTATTTCATGTACCCGTTTTTCATTTATTAAAGTCATGAGTAACCAACACGCTTCATTTCGGTCCGACTCTCTTCTTTCAACAGACGAACGCCGTTACATTTGGATTATAATAAATATCAAAGACTCAAACCATCTACCTCCTGTGTCTGCGTATGGGTCTCACCTTGTGCCCTTATAGTAAGGGCTATTTGACCAAGTGATGGAGTGCTGCATCAGATGACCTGGACTCCACAATCACCTGACCTCAACCCAATTGAGATGGTTTGGGATGAGTTGGACCACAGTGAAGGAAAAACAGCCAACAGGTGCTCAGCATATGTGGGAACTCCTTCAAGAAAAGCATTCTAGGTGAAGCTGGTTGAGAGAATTCCAAGAGTGTGCAAAGCTGTCTATATCTATATTTAGATTGGTTTAACATTTATTTTGGTTACTACATGATTCCATATATGTTATTTCATAGTTTTAATGTCCACAATTATTCCATAGAAAAAAATAAACTAAAGAAAACCCTTCAATGAGTAGGTGTGTCTAAACTTTTGACTGGTAGTGTATATATGGAGACTGTTAAGTGCAAAAACCAAGCGATTAAATATATGTAAAAATATATATATAATGTTTCCTCATCTTTCTTATATAGTATCCATCAGATCTAGGACAGACACTTCAGAACAAACTTCCTTTTGATTTTTTGAGGGAGTATCTGTTTTTCCATGTAGTAAATTGTTTTTCAATGCTTTTGTATTGGCCACTAGCAGTAAGGCCAAATAATAAACTATTGAACTCTTACCCGGGTAGCTGGGCAAAAAGCCCCTTTCATAAAAAATACATTAGATTAAATAACAAAGAATCTGTCAACTGTAGCCATTTATTTTCCTTTGTAATTACTTACCCTAATAGAGGCTTCTTAACCTACATACAAAAGTGCCGATTGTGTTCACAATTAAAGAGCGTAGGCTATAGCCTTTGCATGGGCAAAGAGAAACGGGCAGTTTATCTGTCCAAGGAAATTTACTCCCTAAATATGGTTTGGCTAGTTTACTACGTGGCCTACAAATACATATTGATCACCATGTGTCTCTGTTCCCTGTTCCCGAAAATCGAGAAAGTGCAAGTGTCTCTAACTCTTCTCTCTTTAAACTAAGACTAGTAATACCGATAGCCTAATATAATGGGCCACTCTGGTAATTTAACACATTTATTAGGTTATGTTTTGCATTTTGATATTGCCTATTGGGCGCAAAATTGCTGGGACCATGGCTGGCAAGTGAGCTGCGTCACATACGCCTAAAATAACATTGCTGGACTGTGATTGGGTTCGGGACTGGACCAGTTCTTGCTGTAGCGGGTGGGAGTCGGACAGAAAGCCAGCGGGTGCGGTATCAAATGCAGTCCCGCGCAGACCTCTACCTCCACGGACAAAGGCTATCTACAAACTGTCAGTGAGTGTAGGCTTGTGTACTGTTGGCTCAAAATGTACCCAACTAAACCAGCAGAGGGTGATCAAATACGGTATGTTGTCTGTGTCAATCTCTGTAACGGTGTGTTTGTCACTAATAAAATAAAATCAAATATTATTAGTCACATGCGCCGACTACAACAGGTGTAAGACCTTACAGTGAAATGCTTACTTATGAGCCCCTAACCAACAAAGCAGTTTTAAAAAACGGGATAAGAATAAGAAATAAAGTAACCAGAAATCAATTAAAGCTATTCAGCTTGGACCTAGACTTGGCGCTCTGGTACTGCTTGCTATGCGGTAGCAGAGAGAACAGCCTATGACTAGGGTGGCTGGAGTCTTTGACAATTCTTTGGGCCTTCCTTTGACACCGCCTGGTATAGAGGTCCTTGATGGTGTTAAGCTTGGCCCCAGTGATGTACTGGGTTGTTCGCATTACCCTCTGTAGTGCCTTGTGGTTGGAGGCCGAGCAGTTGCCATACCAGGCAGTGATGCAACCAACCAGGATGCTCTCGATGGTGCAGCTGTAGAACCTTTTGAGGATCTGAGGACCCATGCCAAATCTTTTCAGTCTCCTGAGGGGGAATAGGTTTTGTTGTACCCTCTTCACGCACAGTAGCTCTATGACATTTACTAGGTGTTGTCCGCATGGTCTGTTTCGACACAAAATGCTATTTTATTTAAGCAAGGTGTTCATCTCCCTCTTCATCTTGTAAATAAAAGGGATGACAGACAGGTTTTAAAAAAACCTTTATCTCAAGCAAGGGACACAGCACTCATTCGCACAAGACAGTTTTATTTTTTTGGCCATTCCAAAGAAAAGTGAAGGTGAAAGATCAACAATGAAATGTTCTAGTTTCTTATCTTACTGTACTTTCCACAATACATTTTATATGATAGACTCAAAAATATATATAGCCTATTTGAAAGGATTATGCGCCTATAAAATGTACACTTGATGCATTCGTCATGGACCGCCTGCTACATTAAGACAGCAGGTAGATATCAGATGGAAAAAAAATCGAATCATGTGGATTCGCCGCGTGTGCGGGCTATTATTGTAGCGGTTGCTTGGCGGTGCCGGCAGTATCAGCGGCATAGCTTTCCCACGGGACTGCCAGGGACGTAGAGAGCAAAAAATAGCAGCAAGGAGATGCGGGCGGCGAGCGCTGCGCGCCACTCACACATTTGGCAAAATGCCCTTGTAGTCTACTTCTCTCACCCTCGAGCTACTCTGCAGCCCTCACTAGCACTAATAATTGAATTCAGCAGACACAACCAAAAAGGTGACTGAGTTACTGGAAGGTATGGCGAGAAGCAATGAGGTACATTTGGTGAAAATGGTATTTGCAAACATATGCGAAATCTGAGTTTTCAGTCGTGATGCTAAATCAACAACCTCGAGCGGGAGGAAATTGACTCTACAGACACGCGCGAGCTCTTCTCAGCGTCCAAGCCTGATGGTGATTGCAACCGAGGTGAGTTGGGAAATAACACCTTATTACCACGTTATTACTATGTTATATACAATGTTATAGGCCATCACCTATGTATGCTGAAATGGTCCGTGTATATTTTTCGGTAACTACTGTATGTGAAAACCAGGCTATCTGAATGAGAAAAGAATGAGCTTTTATTTTGTATCGTTTTGGATTTCGAAATAATTTCAACAAAAGAGGAAATTATATGTTTTGCATGCATACCAAACAATGCATTGTGTAACGGCTTCTATAGGATAAAACTACTTGTAGGCTGCTTTATTTATTCACATTTTCCTGATTTTTCATTTGACATTTCCCTGTGGAATGGCATTGTGCATAAGTTCTCTGGAGATATGGGAGATATGTTAAATAAATACCTTCATTGAAATTAATTTGAAAGACTTCCTGATAGTCAGTCAGTCAGTCCCCATGTTACGCAAACACCCAGTTTATATGTGAACCTAGCAAGCTGAAGGATATACAGCCATGTCAAGTTTCATTCATTGCCATAGGTTTAGATTAAGAAATCATATCATGATTGTTTGCCAGGCATTGGCTGTGCGGCACTATTCAGAGGAAGAAGACATCAATATCTCCAAAGTGTCTCTCTTTAACAGCTCACAGAAGGGACTGGGGATTGAGCCATAAAGAATCTAACACATATCATATCCCCTCTGTCATGAATGAAGAGTAGTGGTGAAGAGAAAGAGAGAAAGAGAGAGGACCTATCCCCACTGTCATGAATAAAGACTGAGAGAGAGTGGTAGAGAGAGAGAGGAAAGGGGATAGTCGTCTTTCACCCGTCTCCTCTGTGAAAAGTACACTTGAATGACCTGTCCTGAATGGAGAGTAGTGGTAGAGAAAGGAGACCGAGGGGATACAAACAGATATCATCCCTGTCGTGAATGGAGAGTAGTGGTAGAGAGGGAACGAGAGGAGAGGGGATATACATCCTTTCACTTCTTCCTGTCTCCTCTGTCAAAAGAAGACATGAATGACCTGCGCTCTGATCACACTGAATTATTTCTCTCCTCCTGGCTATAAATATTCTCATCCTCTCTGTGCTGTGGGCACCTCATGGCCTGGGAATCTGTGTACTCCGGTCAGGGCTGTGCATCTGCACAAACACAAACACAAACACACACACACACACACACACACACACACACACACACACACACACACACACACACACACACACACACACACACACACACACACACACACACACACACACCACACACACACACACACACACTGTAAGAGCAGTGAACTATGCCGGTCTGTACAGTGATGACCAATCTTAACAATTACACAGAAAACGTTATATATCATGACAGTATTAGCCAATTCGTCATGAGCTGATATATGTTATGGTACCTTAACATCCTAATTACATCTACTGGCAAGTATTTTAGAGACTACTGATAGCATATAGCTTCCTAAATGGCATTACATTAACTATATCACCACAACATGAGCTGGAAATACCAAGCTTAATTTCAAACCCACTTTGTTTGAAGTGTGCTGTTCACTAAATCTGTATTAGGATTCAGTTATCATAAAGACCTTTAAAAGGTTAGTGTATTACACCCCCTCTCACAGAGGAAAATGTATACTTCCATCTTCCTCTAATGAGGAAAGCGACACGACTTGATTGTTCGTCTGGGATGTGAAATAATCCCCCCAAAGAACTGAGATCCGTTAATAATAGATTGTAAAAGATCCCCTTATGTCAGACGCAGAAAGAAAGGTGACGCACCTGCTTGTTTTGTTGTCTCTCCAAGTCAACATAACCTGGCCCAGAGAGTAGCAGCAGCGTCAACCCACAAAGACCTTTACTGTCACTAGATTGTGGTTGCACCACGTCAAACGTGGTGCAATCGACCCTAGTCAAAAGTTGTGCAATATATAGGGAATAGGGTGCCATTTGGGACGCAGTGCAATATATAGGGAATAGGGTGCCATTTGGGATGCATAATCTTGGTTAGGAATGTGAGGTGTTCAATGGCTTCCTTCCATTTGGAGGAATCAAGACTCTCCAGGGATCCCTGATGCATATTTTAGCACTATCCTAATAGATGCTAAGCGTCCTCAGAGAGCTGTGATGTTTTAGAACAAGTCATTTTTAGTGCTTTAATGTGAAGTGGAGTTACTTCAGCTCCTCTCAAGTTGTCTGTGTTTGTTTTGGTTGACTATGTTCCTATGAATTCCTTTGAAGGGTTCCAAGCTCTCCGGAAATCAAAAGGAATGATATTTTAGAGACTAAGGAAGAAGCTGATTTACAGTGCTTCCAGAAAGTATTCATGCCCATCAACTTATTCCACATTTTGTTGTCTTAGACTGAATTCAAAATGGATAAAAAAAATATATATATTCTCACCCATCTACACACAATACCCCATACGGACAAAGTGAAAACATAGTTTTAGAATTTTTACATAAGTATTCACAACCCTGAGTCAATACATGTTAGAATCACCTTTGGCAGCGATTACAGCTGTGTCTCTAAGAGCTTTTACACACCTGGATTGTACAACATTTGCACATTATTATTTAAAAAATTATTCTAGCTCTGTCAAGTTGGTTGTTGATCATTGCTAGACAGCCATTTTCAAGCCTTGCCATAGATTTTTAAGTACAAACTGATTTAAGATTTAAGTACAAACTGTAACTAGGCCACCCATTTCATTTAATCTTGGTAGGCAACTCCAGTGTATATTTGGCCTTACGTTTTAGGTTGTTGTCCTGCTGAAAGGTGAATTCATCTCCCAGTGTCTGGTGGAAAGCAGATTGAACCAGGTTATCCTCTAGGATTATGCTTAGCTCCATTCCGTTTATTACGTCCTTAATGATTACAAGCATACCCATAACTGTCAGGACCCGGTTACGAACCCGGGTCTCCGGAGTGAGAAACAGTTACTTAACCAACTGAGCCACGTATAGTCGGCAGAACCCAGAAGATGAGGCAGACACAGCAGTACTTGAGACAGTGTATTTAATGAAGTAAAAAGTGAAGTCCTTCAGGAAAACATGTAATTCCACAACCTCAAAAAGGAATTCCACAAGAACAAAGGTAATCCTCCAAGACAAAAAGGTAAATCCACAAGGTGGTAGGTATAGCATAAAAAGCCTCAAAAGATACTCAAAAATAAATAAACAAGAACAAAAAACAGAATTCCACAAGAGAGTCTACCGGGATCAACAAGAGTTCACAGAATACTAGGGCTGGGTGCTAACATACAAACACAGAGCAAAGAACTGAGGCAAACTAAGGGTTTAAATACAATCAGGGGAAACGAGGCACAGGTGCAAATAATAATGGGGATCAAGGGAAAACAAAAGGTCAAAAAGCACAATGGGGGCATCTAGTGACCAAAAACCGGAACAACCCTGGCCAAATCCTGACAGAATCCCCCCCTAGGAACGGCTCCTAACGTTCCTACCAGCTCTCTCGGGGTGGAGGGCCCTGAACTGACGAATGAGGTCAGGGTCCAGTATGTCTTTGGCAGGAACCCAGGAGCGCTCCTCGGGACCGTAGCCTTCCCAGTCCACCAGATACTGCCAGGACCGCTGCACCCGGCGGGAATCCAGTATCCGATGGACGGTATAAGCCGGCTGGCCTCCAATGACACGAGGCGGAGGTCTGTCTGCCGGGACAAGGGGAGAAAAAACAGGTTTTAATAAGGAAATGTAAACGTGGGATTAATCTTAAGGGATCTGGGTAAGTGTAGGCGATAAGAAACTGGGTTAACTCTCCTGGCAACCTTAAAGGGACCGATGTATTTTTGGGACAGCTTGCGAGACTCCACCCGTAGTGGTAAGTCTCTTGTGGAGAGCCAGACTCTCTGGCCGGGGCACAGGGTAGGCCCGGGACGGCAACGTCTGTTGGCTTGTTGTTGGTACCTCTGTGAGGAACGCATAAGATTAAGACGGGTCTTCATCCAAATAAGCCGACAGCGTCTGACGAACTTCAAGGCTGAAGGCACTCTGACTTCTGCCTCCTGGTCCGGGAACAATGGAGGGGCATAGCCAAACTGACACTCGTGTGGGGACATACCAGTGGAGGAGGAGCACAAGGTGTTGTGCGCGTATTCGGCCCAAACAATGAAGGACGACCATGTGGACGGGTTGTTACGAGTCATACATCGGAGGGTGGTTTCCAGCTCTTGATTCATCCTCTCTGTTTGGCCGTTGGACTCCGGATGGTACCCTGAAGATAGACTGGCAGAAGCCCCCATGAGTTGGCAGAAGGCCTTCCAAAACCTTGAGGCGAACTGGGGACCTCTGTCAGAAACCATATCTTGAGGAATGCCGAAGACTCGGAACACATGATTAATTATCAACTCAGCCGTTTCCTTGGCAGAAGGTAACTTAGTCAGAGGGACGAACCTGGCCGCCTTTGAAAACCTGTCGATTATGACTAGGATAGTAGTATTGCCATGGGATGGAGGAAGGCCAGTAATAAAGTCCAACGAGATATGGGACCAGGGTCTGTGGGGAACAGGTAAAGGGTGAAGGAGTCCTTGAGGGCGGAGGTGAGAAGATTTGCCCTGGCAGCACACGGGGCAGGCATTGACGAAAGTGGCAACGTCTTCTCTTATGGTAGGCCACCAGAACTTACGCTGGATGAACTCCAAGGTGCGACCTACGCCCGGGTGACAGGTGAGGCGAGAGGAGTGCCCCACAGAAGGACCTGAGTCCTCACTGCCTTGGGGACAAACAACCGATTGGCAGGACCTCCTTTCGGGTCCGGTTCAATAGCTTGAGCTCGTCTCACGGTATCCTCAACTTGCCACGAGATCGGAGCCACGATCTTAGCAGCAGGAAGGACAGGCATGTCCGTGTCATCTCGAATGGCAGGAGCGTAGACTCGGGACAGGGCATCCGGTTTGAGATTCTTCGACCCGGGCCGATAGGTGAGGATAAACTGGAATCGATTGACGAAAAGAGACCATCTAGCTTGTCTAGAGTTCAACCGCTTCGCCTGCTGGATATACTCCAGATTTTTGTGGTCCGTAAGCACTTGAAACGGGTGAGAAGCCCCCTCGAGCCAATGTCTCCATTCCTTCAATGCCATCTTAACCGCTAGGAGTTCACGATCCCCCACATCGTAGTTCCTCTCAGCCGGGGTAAGCCGGTGTGAGAAGAAAGCGCACTGATGAAGCTTCTTGTCTTCACCCCTCTGAGACAGGACAGCTCCAACACCAACCTCTGAGGCGTCTACCTCCACCACAAACGGTTCATCCGTAGTCGGTAGTATCAGGATGGGAGCAGAGAGGACGCGCTGCTTGAGTCCTTGGAAGGCCGTCTCAGCTTCTCTTCCCCACAAAAACCTTGCATTGCCACCCTTGGTTAAAGCTGAGAGAGGGGCTGCCACCAAGCTGAAGTTCTTGATGAACTTGAGGTAAAAGTTTGTGAAGCCCAGGAAACGCTGAACTTCCTTAACGGATTTGGGGGTGGGTCAATCCGCTACCGCCCCTACCTTCCTGGGGTCCATTTGGACTCGACCGGGTTCCACTACAAATCCCAGGAATTGTACTTGGGATGAATGGAATTCACATTTTTCCGGCTTAACGTACAGATGGCTGTCTTGGAGGTGTTTGAGTACTTGTCTGACATGCTTTGTGTGTTCTTGAAGAGAGCTCAAAAAGATGAGGATGTCATCCAAGTAAACGAACACAAATATGTTAAGCATATCCCTAAGCACATCGTTTATGAGCGATTGGAACACCGCTGGGGCGTTGGTCAGGCCGAAGGGCATCACCAAGTATTCATAGTGACCAGTAGGCGTGTTGAAAGCGGTCTTCCACTCGTCACCAGGTCTGATCCGCACAAGATGGTATGCGTTCCGCAGGTCAAGCTTAGTGAAAACAACTGCTTCCTGGAGCAGCTCGAAGGCTGTGGCCATAAGCGGTAGCGGGTAACAGTTACGGCATTGAGTCCCCGGTAGTTGATGCAAGGACGTAATCCACAGTCTTTCTTGGCCACAAAGAAAAACCCTGCTCCCGCCGGGGAGGTGGATGGACGCATGAGGCCTGCTTCCAGAGCGTCCTTGATGTAGGTATCCATAGCAGCTCGTTCGGGTGGAGATAGGGAAAAGATCCGACCCCTGGGGGGACAAGTGCCCGGAAACAGTTCGATGGGGCAATCATAAGGTCTATGGGGTGGTAGCATGGTGGCCCTCTGTTTGCTAAATACCAGTTTGAGGTCATGGTAACACTCGGGAACTCGGGTCAGGTCGATGGATTCTAAAGACTCGGGAGTAGAACTCGGGGAATTCGGGAAAATACAAGTAGCTTGTAGGACCAAAATACAAGTAGCTGCCCACAGACCAGTCGATGTGAGGGTTATGGCTGTGAAGCCAGGGGTATCCAAGGACGAGAGGGAACTCGGAACAGGAGATCAAATGAAAGTTCATCAATTCCTGGTGTTGTGAAACTGAAAGTCGCAAGGAGGTAGTGACATGAGTGACAAGTCCAGATCCCAAAGGGCTTCCATCCAATGTAGTAACCCTCATGGGGTCACTTAGAGGTTCAGAGGGAACACCATTCTCCTTCGCCCAGACACCATCCATGAAGTTACCTGCGGCTCCAGAGTCTACCAAGGCTTGAAGGTGAAGCTTGTGGTTGTCCCAGGAAAGGGTGACTGGAATGAGCAGACGGGAGTTGGACGGATGGGAGGAGGTAATGTTTCCCGTTACAGTTCCCCCCGGTCTGTACGGGACAGAGCGTTTCCCTGGAGCCCGGGACACATGGAACGGAAATGGCCCGGTTTGCCGCAATATAGACAGCGTCGCTCCCTCATCCGGCGGTCTCTCTCAGCCTGGGAGATGCGTCCAATCTGCATGGGTTCCGGTGGAGCCAGCGAGTATAAAGGTGGGGACTCGGAGCTGGGACTGATAGGGGCTAGAGGTCTACGGTTGAGTTCTCTCTCTCTCAGACGCTGGTCAATGCGTGAGGCCAACTTGATCAGGGACTCGAGATTGTCCGGTGGTTCCCGAGTGGCCAGTTCATCTTGGATAGTGTCGGAAAGGCCTTTCAGAAAGCACACCGTGAGCGCCTCGTTGTTCCAGCCACTCGCTGCTGCCACCGTGCGGAACTGGATGGCATAGTCCGTCACGCTGCGCCGACCTTGGTGGAGAGTCAGGAGCTGTTTGGCTGAGTCAGGACCACTGCTTGGGCCTTGAAACACTCGTTTGAATTCCTCAGCAAAGGCAGAGTAGCTGGCACAGCAGGAACTATGGGCATCCCACACAGCAGTAGCCCAGGGCTTTTTCCGACAGCAGGGTGATGATATATGCGATCTTAGACCGGTCGGTGGGGAACGACGAGGGTTGCAGCTCGAAGGAGAGAGAACATTGGGTGAGAAACCCTTTACAAGCACTTGGATCACCTGAGAACCGTTGGGGAGGTGGAAGACGAGGTTCAGCCAAGGGGTTAACTGCCATGGGTACGTGAATCTGAGGTACTGGGACAGGAACTGTTGCCGGGGTAAGTCGATCAGATATCTGCTTTATGGAAAGTCAGCATCTTCGACAGAAGATGAGAATGTCTAGCCATTAAGGCCTCTTGCTGAACCAGGGCGGCTTCGTGGCGTTGGACAGTCTCCTGGTGGTGGGACAGCATGGCAACAAGGTCCTGGGAACTGGCTGCCTCTGGGTTCATTTTTGGCTCTGTGTTTTTGTCAGGACCCGGTTACGAACCCAGAGTGAGAAACAGTCACTTAACCAACTGAGCCACGAATAGTCAGCAGAACCCAGAAGATGAGGCAGATGGTGTATTTAATGAAGTAAAAAGTGAAGTCCTTCAGGAAAACATGTAATTCCACAACCTCAAAAGGAATTCCACAAGAACAAAGGTAATCCTCCAAGACAAAAAGGTAAATCCACAAGGTGGTAGGTATAGCATAAAAAGCCTCAAAAGATACTCAAAAATAAATAAACAAGAACAAAAAACAGAATTCCACAAGAGAGTCTACCGGGATCAACAAGAGTTCACAGAATACTAGGGCTGGGTGCTAACATACAAACACAGAGCAAAGAACTGAGGAAAACTAAGGGTTTAAATACAATCAGGGGAAACGAGGCACAGGTGCAAGTAATAATGGGGATCAAGGGAAAACAAAAGGTCAAAAAGCACAATGGG
>NW_025746715.1:41532-92476 GCF_021184085.1 Oncorhynchus gorbuscha
GCAGCCACCACTATGCTTGAAAATATGAACAGTGTGTCATGTGTGCTCCCTCCCCAGCCTCTAGGTTACCAGGCTGCTCGTTATGGTGCACACCTGTCACCATCGTTACGCGCACCTGCGTGTCATCAGACTCACTTGGACTCCATGACCTCCTTGATTACCTGCCCTATATCTGTCACTCCCTTTGGTTCCTTCCCCAGGCGTCATTGTTTCTGTTTCCGTTTAATGTCTGTGCATTGTTCATGTTTCTTGTTTTGTTTATTAAATTATGCACTCCCTGAACTTGCTTCCCGACTCCCAGCGCACACATTACACAGTGGTATACAGTGGTAGTAATGTGTTGCATTGGATTAGCCCCAAACATAACATCTTGTATTCAAGATAAAAAGTGAATTGTTTTGCCATATTTTTTGCACTATTACTTTAGTTCCTTGTTTCAAACAGGATACATGTTTTGGAACATTTTTATTCTGTTCAGTCTTTTCACTCTGTCAGTTAGGTTAGTATTGTGGAGTAACTAAAATGTTATTTATCCATTCTCAGTTTTCTCCTATCACAGCCATTAAACTCTGACTGTTTTAAAGTCATCATTGGCCTCATGGTGGAATCCTTGAGTAGTTTTCTACAAGGACACTTGTATCTTTGTAGTGACCGGGTGTATTGATACACCATCCAAAGTGTATTTAATAACTTCACCATGCTCAAAGGGATATTCAATGTCTGCTTTTTTTTTTTACCCATCTACCAACAGGTGCCCATTTTTGCGAGGCTTTGGAAAACCTACCTGGTATTTGTGATTGAGTCTGTTTCAAATTCACTGTTCAACTGAGGGACCTTACAGAAACTATATTTATTTATACAAAAGTATATGGACACTCCTTCAAATGAGTGGATTTGGCTATTTCTGCCACACTTGTCACTGACAGGTGTATAAAATCAAGCACACTGTCATGCAATCTCCATAGACAAACATTGGAAGTAGAATGGCCTTACTGAAAATCTCAGTGACTTTTCAACGTGGCACTGTCATAGTTTGGCAGATGCCAGGAGAACGCTTCCTGCCCAACTGCATAGTACCAACTGTAAGGTTTGGTGAAGGAGGAATAATGGTCTGTGGTTGTTTCTCATGGTTAGGGCTCCTTAGTTACAGTGAAGGGAAATCTTAACGCTACAACATACAATGACATTCAAGATGATTCTGTGCTTCCAACTTTATGGCAACAGTTTGGGGAGGGCCCTTTCCTGTTTGAGCATGACAATGCCCCCCCATGCACAAAGTGAGGTCCATACAGAAATGGTTTGTTACAATCCGCGTGTAAGAACTTGACTAGCCCTGACCTCAACCCCTTCAGACACCTTTGGGATGAATTGGAACACCGACTGCGAGCCAGGCCTTATCACCCATCATCAGTGCCCGACCTCACTAATGCTCTTGTGGCTGAATGGAAGCCAGTCCCTGCAGCAATGTTCCAACATCTAGTAGAAATCCTTCCCAGAACAGTGGAGGCTGTTATAGCAGCAAAGGGGGGACCAACTTCATATTAATGCCCATGGTTTTGGAATGAGACGTTTGACAAGCAGGTGTCCACATACTTTTGGTAATGTAGTGTAATTGTATGTGTGGGGTACAGAAATTAGGTAGTCATTAAAAAATCATGCAACTTATTACGTGACTTGTTAAGCACATTTTTACTCCTGAACTTATTTTGGCTTGCCATACGAAAGGGGTTACATACTTATTGACATCCACTTTGACATCATGGGATATTGTGTGTAGGCCAGTGACACAACAAAATGTGGAAAAAGTCAAGGGGTGTGAATATTTTCTGAAGGAACTGTATGTGTAGTTCTATGCTTTGTGTAATTTCAGTTAGAACAGTATACATGTGACTGATAGTAAATATGCATAGGTGGGGATATCATAGGTTCCATTTCAGGCATGGACACACTTTATTGATTGACAGCGTCAATTGCTTTTCATCTGAGAATCCATCTGAGAAATACCACTGAGTATGAGCTGACATTTTTCTGTTGATACAAGACCATTATAAAAATTTTCTCAAGGCTGAATCCTAACTCTGTCGTTCAACTCTATTGTTAATGGAAGATTGCCTCGTTGCCAGAATCATTTGACTCTATTCAGTAGCTCATAGTTTGACGTGAGGATGAATCTGTGATATGACATTAGCAGTTTTCTAATCACGGACCTTTGTCTGACCCTGACACATTTATAGCAATATCCCCATGATTAGAAAGAGCTGTGGTGCTTTGTGATAAAAGAAACAGCATCCAGTCTTTCTCTTCTCCTCTCTTCCATAAAGGGCTTCCATATGGTGGCAACAAAGCAATAAAGCCCAAACTACAGGAAAAGGTATCATATTGACTCATACTGGAATACACTATATATCTTATAAAGGAAAATAGCTTGGTTGAAATGATTAATTTTTCAGAGTTCACAAAAGGGTACAAGCTGGGTACAAGGGCACAAGTGCAACGTCTTTCAGATCAGGACTCTATACCATGTATGGAACTTGAGCGCAAGAAAAAGTGATGTTAAAATAGTATTTTCCAAAGCAATTTGATAACTGTGCCGCTTTCAATTTCCGCGCTCCCTTGGGAGCATGACATGACGTTAATTCACACTAACCTAATGTAGCCAGGCGTACAAGAAACGCCTAAAACTAGATCCCCGACATTCTGGTCTTGACGAGAAGAGAGAAAAAACTGTCAGGGGAGGTTCTCTTCTGAACTGTTCAGCCAATCCATTAAATGTGAAGGAGGAGTTAAGACGGAATGTAGCCTTCGAAACAGGCACTCTTCCATCCTGAAAACTGGAACTTACAGTTGTTGGCAACTCCGCTAAGGCTAATTCACAGTGATTTATTTCCCTTTTTCATTCCCCAACCTTATTTAGCATGGCTAAATGTTATTCAAAATCACATGTAATGGCAAAAATGATATGAGAGCTCATAGAAAGAATAATATAGCTGCAAGCAGCATTGAACGGGGTGCTGGCTGATGGGCAAGCTGATGTCACGACTTCCGCCGAAGTCGGCCCCTCCCCTTGTTCAGGCGGTGTTCGGCGCTCGACTTCACCGACCTTCTAGCCATTGCTGATCCATTTTTCATTTTCCATTGGTTTTGTCTTGTCTTGGAACCTGGTTCCAATCCCATCAATTACATGTTTGTGTATTTAACAATCTGTTTCCCCTCATCAAATCAAATCAAATGTATTTATATAGCCCTTCGTACATCAGCTGATATCTCAAAGTGCTGTACAGAAACCCAGCCTAAAACCCGAAACAGCAAGCAATGCAGGTGTAGAAGCACGGTGGCTAGGAAAAACTCCCTAGAAAGGCCAAAACCTAGGAAGAAACCTAGAGAGGAACCAGGCTATGTGGGGTGGCCAGTCCTCTTCTGGCTGTGCCGGGTGGAGATTATAACAGAACATGGCCAAGATGTTAAAATGTTCATAAATGACCAGCTTGGTCAAATAATAATAAGGCAGAACAGTTGAAACTGGAGCAGCAGCACGGCCAGGTGGACTGGGGACAGCAAGGAGTCATCATGTCAGATAGTCTTGGGGCATGGTCCTAGGGCTCAGGTCCTCCGAGAGAGAGAAAGAAAGAGAGAAGGAGAGAATTAGAGAACGCACACTTAGATTCACACAGGACACCGAATAGGACAGGAGAAGTACTCCAGATATAACAAACTGACCCTAGCCCCCCGACACATAAACTACTGCAGCATAAATACTGGAGGCTGAGACAGGAGGGGTCAGGAGACACTGTGGCCCCATCCGAGGACACCCCCGGACAGGGCCAAACAGGTGTCCTTGTCGGTGATTGTTTGATTGTATGTTATGTGCAAGTTACGTTCTGGTGTGCGACGGGTTTTGCACCCACTTTTATTATTTTGTATATTTTGGTTTTCGGAGTTTTGTGAGCACTTATTAACTTCTTATGGTATAGGGGACGCTTGCGTCCCACTTAGCCAAAAGCCGGGAAAATGCAGCGCGGCAAATTCAAATAAAATTATATAAAATTCAAACTTTCATTAAATCACACATGTAAGATACTAAATTAAAGCTACACTCGTGAATCCAGCCAACATGTCAGATTTTAAATAGGCTTTTTGGCGAAAGCATAAGAAGCTATTATCTGATGATAGCACAACAGTAAACAAAGAGAGTAGCATATTTCAACCCTGCAGGCACTACACAAAATGCAGAAATAAAATATAAAACATGCCTTACCTTTGACAAGCTTCTTTTGCTGGCACTCCAATATGTCCCATAAACATCGCAATTGGTCCTTTTGTTCGATTAATTTTGTCCATATATACAGTGGGGCAAAAAAGTATTTAGTCAACCACCAATTGTGCAAGTTCTCCCACTTAAAAAGATGAGAGAGGCCTGTAATTTTCATCATAGGTACACTTCAACTATGACAGACAAAATGAGAAAAAAATACAGAAAATCACATTGTAGGATTTTTAATGAATTTATTTGCAAATTATGTACCCCTGCGTCAGGGTCCTCCACATTCGGTCCTCCACTTCATCTGCCTCCTTGAGTTTCTTTTCTGTGAAGAAGAAGTAGGGAGGTTTGCGCCCGTGTATTGACTATCGGGGTCTGAATCAGATCACTGTGAGGTATACTTACCCGCTACTGCTAATAGTCACAGCGATAGAGTCAGTGCACAGGGCGCGCTTCTTCACAAAATTAGATCTCAGGAGCGCTTACAACCTGGTGCGTATCCGAGAGGGAGACGAGTGGAAGACGGCTTTCAGTACCACCTCTGGGCACTATGAGTACCTTGTCATGCCGTACGGGTTGATGAATGTGCCATCAGTCTTCCAAGCCTTTGTACATGAGATTTTCAGAGACCTGCAAGTGTAATGGTGTATATTGATGCGGCGGACAGGTCTTTTAGTCACCAGAGGGCTCTGTTTACCTCGGCTCCCGTGTTGGCCCATCTGGATCCTTCTTTGGCGTTCAGAGTGGAGGTGGACGCGTCTGAGGCTGGGATAGGAGCTGTGCTCTCTCAGCGCTCAGGTACGCCACCGATTCTCCGCCCCTGTGCCTTCTTCTCGAAGTTTGGCTCCGCCGGGCTGAGCATCTACGATGTGGGGGACCGGGAGCTGTTGGCTGTCTTCAAGGCCTTGAAGGCGTGGAGACATTGGCTTGAGGGGGCTAGACACCCTTTTCTCATCTGGACTGACCACCGCAATCTGGAGTACATCCGGGCGGTGAGGAGACTGAACCCTCGCCAGGCAAGGTGGGCCATGTTTTTCACCCGTTTTGTGTTTACCCTTTCCTACAGACCAGGCTCCCAGAACATTAAGGCAGACGCATTGTCCCTGCAGTATGACACATAGGCCCATGGATCCCACTCCCGTACTCCACGCCTCTTGCCTGGTGGTGCCGGTAGTGTGGGAGCTGGACGCAGACATTGAGCAGGCGTTACGTGCAGAGCCCGCTCCCTCCAGTGTCCAGCTGGGCGTCTGTACGTTCCATCTGCTGTCCGCGACCGGCTGATCTATTGGGCCCACACGTCACCCTCCTCTGGTCATCCTGGGATCGGTCGGACGGTGCGCTGTCTTAGTGGGAAGTACTGGTGGCCCACTTTAGCTAAGGATGTGAGGGTTTATGTTTCCTCCTGCTCGGTGTGCGCCCAGTGTAAGGCTCCTAGGCACCTGTACAGAGGTAAGTTACAACCCTTACCCGTTCCACAACGGCCGTGGTCGCACCTGTCGGTAGATTTCCTGACAGATCTTCCTCCTTCACAGGGTAACACCACGATCCTGGTCGTTGTGGATCGTCCCGTCGTGTCCTCCCTTTGCCCGGTCTCCCTACGGCCTTACAGACTGCGGAGGCCCTGTTTACACACGTCTTCCGGTGCTACGGGTGCCTGAGTATATAGTGTCTGATAGGGGTCCCCAGTTCACGGAACATTCTTCAGCTGGATCTTCGCAACTAGCTATCGAGCTTAAACAGCAACCCTGGTTGATTACTCCTGGTTAGCGTTTCCACCCATGTAGCTTGAAGCTAGCCCGGCCAGAGCTCCTAGCATACTCCTGGGCTACAATACCTTGACTACGACCGGTCTATCGATATCACTGCATGAAGAGGAATAAACAGACTCACCCCATCGCGACGTCCTCCAAAGGCTAACTCGCTATCTCCTTGCTTGTTAGTTCGGCATGCTAACTGCTAGCTTGTTAGCACAGGCCTGCTAACCGTCTGCATCGCCGCGTCCCAAAAACGCAGTGGCCCATATGTACTCTATCTTCCCGATTTAAAAAAAAAATTGTTTATACCTTCCGGAAACCTGCCTCACCCAATGTGATATGGAATCGCTATTATCTTTATTTTTAGAACACACTCAAGAACCTCCAGAAGCTAACCAGCTAGCTAGCTACAAGCTATTTAGTCATTGTTAGTTTTCTTAACCTGGATAACACTCGCCAGCCCAGCCCCCCCTGCCCCATCCACCGCTGCCCCCTGGACTCTGATCACTTGGCTACATAGCTAATGCACGCTGGACTGTCCATTAATCACGGTACTCCATTCTGCTTGTTTGTTTTATCTGTCGGCCGAGTTGCCTAGTCAATGCCATCTCACCTGCTGTTGTTATGCTAGCTGATTAGCTGTTGTCTCACCCACTGTTTTAGCTAGCTTTTCCAATTCAACACCTGTGTTTACTGTATGCCTCGCTGTATGTCTCTCTCAAATGTCAATATGCCTTGTATACTGTTGCTCAGGTTAGTTATCATTGTTTTAGTTCACAATGGAGCCCCTAGTCCTATTCCTCATACCCCTGATACCTCCTTTGTCCCACCTCCCACATATGCGGTGACCTCACCCATTACAACCAGCATGTCCAGAGATAAAACCTCTCTCATTATCACCCAGTGCCTGGGCTTACCTCCGCCTTACCCGCACCCCACCATACCCCTGTCTGTGCAATATGCCCTGAATATATTCTACCATGCCCAGAAACCTGCTCCTCTTATTCTCTGTCCCAAACGCTCTAGGCGACCAGTTTTGATAGCCCTTAGCCGCACCCTCATACTACTCCATCTCTGTTCCGCGGGTGATGTGGAGGTAAACCCAGGCCCTGCTTGTCTCCAGGCACCCTCATTTTTTGACTTCTGTGATCGAAAAAGCCTTGGTTTCATGCATGTCAACATTAGAAGCCTCCTCCCTAAGTTTGTTTTACTCACTGCTTTGGCACACTCTGCTAACCCTGATGTCCTTGCCGTGTCTGAATCCTGGCTCAGGAAGGCCACCAAAAATTCAGAGATTTCCATACCCAACTATAACATCTTCCGTCAAGATAGAACTGCCAAAGGGGGAGGAGTCGCAGTCTACTGCAGAGATAGCCTGCAAAGTAATGTCATACTTTCCAGGTCCATACCCAAACAGTTCGAACTACTAATTCTGAAAATTACTCTCTCCATAAATAAGTCTCTCAATGTTGCCGCCTGCTACCGACCCCCCTCAGCTCCCAGCTGTGCCCTGGACACCATTTGTGAATTGATTGCCCCCCATCTAGCTTCTGAGTTTGTTCTGTTAGGTGACCTAAACTGGGATATGCTTAACACCCCGGCAGTCCTACAATCTAAGCTAGATGCCCTCAATCTCACACAAATCATCAAGGAACCCACCAGGTACAACGCTAACTCTGTAAGCAAGGGCACCCTCATAGACGTCATACTGACCAACTGGCCCTCCAAATACACATCCGCTGTCTTCAACCAGGATCTCAGCGACCACTGCCTCATTGCCTGTATCCGCTACGTTGCCGCAGTCAAACGACCACCCCTCATCACTGTCAAACGCTCCCTAAAACACTTCTGTGAGCAGGCCTTTCTAATCGACCTGGCCCGGGTATCCTGGAAGGACATTGACCTCATCCCGTCAGTTGAGGATGCCTGGTCATTCTTTAAGAGTAACTTCCTCACCATATTAGATAAGCATGCTCCGTTCAAAAAATGCAGAACTAAGTACAGATACAGCCCTTGGTTCACTCCAGACCTGACTGCCCTCGACCAGCACAAAAACATCCTGTGGCGGACTGCAATAGCATCGAACAGTCCCCGCGATATGCAACTGTTCAGGGAAGTCAGGAACCAGTACACGCAGTCAGTCAGGAAAGCTAAGGCCAGCTTCTTCAGGCAGAAGTTTGCATCCTGTAGCTCCAACTCCAAAAAGTTCTGGGACACTGTGAAGTCCATGGAGAACAAGAGCACCACCTCCCAGCTGCCCACTGCACTGAGGCTAGGGAACACGGTCACCACCGACAAATCCATGATTATCGAAAACTTCAACAAGCATTTCTCAACGGCTGGCCATGCCTTCCGCCTGGCTACTCCTACCTCGGCCAACAGCTCCGGCACCCCCGCAGCTCCTCGCCCAAGCCTCTCCAGGTTCTCCTTTACCCAAATCCAGATAGCAGATGTTCTGAAAGAGCTTGGCAAGGGCTTGACAATCTGGACCCTCTATTTCTGAAACTATCCGCCGCCATTGTCGCAACCCCGATTACCAGCCTGTTCAACCTCTCTTTCATATCGTCTGAGATCCCCAAGAATTGGAAATCTGCCGCAGTCATCCCCCTCTTCAAAGGGGGAGACACCCTGGACCCAAACTGTTACAGACCTATATCCATTCTGCCCTGCCTATCTAAGGTCTTCGAAAGCCAAGTCAACAAACAGGTCACTGACCATCTCGAATCCCACCGTACCTCCTCCGCTATGCAATCTGGTTTCCGAGCCGGTCACGGGTGCACCTCAGCCACACTCAAGGTACTAAACGACATCATAACCGCCATCGATAAAAGACAGTACTGTGCAGCCGTCTTCATCGAAATTGCCAAGACTTTCGACTCTGTCAATCACCATATTCTTATCGGCAGACTCAGTAGCCTCGGTTTTTCGGATGACTGCCTTGCCTGGTTCACCAATTACTTTGCAGACAGAGTTCAGTGTGTCAAATCGGAGGGCATGTTGTCCGGTCCTCTGGCAGTCTCTATGGGGGTGCCACAGGGTTCAATTCTCAGGCCGACTCTTTTCTCTGTGTATATCAATGATGTTGCTCTTGCTGCGGGCGTTTCCCTGATCCACCTCCACGCAGACAACACCATTCTGTACACTTTCGGCCCGTCATTGGACACTGTGCTCTCTAACCTCCAATCGAGCTTCAATGCCATACAACACTCCTTCCGTGGCCTCCAACTGCTCTTAAACGCTAGTAAAACCAAATGCATGCTTTTCAACCGATCGCTGCCTGCACCCGCTTGCCCGACTAGCATCACCACACTGGATGGTTCCGACCTTGAATATGTGGACACCTATAAGTACCTAGGTGTCTGGCTAGACTGCAAACTCTCCTTCCAGACCCATATCAAACATCTCCAATCGAAAATCAAATCAAGAGTCGGCTTTCTATTCCGCAACAAAGCCTCCTTCACTCACGCTGCCAAGCTTACCCTAGTAAAACTGACTATCCTACCGATCCTCGACTTCGGCGATGTCATCTACAAAATTGCTTCCATCACTCTTCTCAGCAAACTGGATGCAGTTTATCACAGTGCCATCCGTTTTGTCACTAAAGCACCTTATGCTACCCACCACTGCGACTTGTATGCTCTAGTCGGCTGGCCCTCGCTACATATTCGTCGCCAGACCCACTGGCTCCAGGTCATCTACAAGGCCATGCTAGGCAAAGCTCCGCCTTATCTCAGCTCACTGGTCACGATGGCAACACCCATCCGTAGCACGCGCTCCAGCAGGTGTATCTCATTGATCATCCCTAAAGCCAACACCTCCTTCGGCCACCTTTCGTTCCAGTACTCTGCTGCCTGTGACTGGAACGAATTGCAAAAATCGCTGAAGTTGGAGACTTTTATCTCCCTCACCAACTTCAAACATCAGCTATTTGAGCAGCTAACCGATCGCTGCAGCTGTACATAATCTATTGGTAAATAGCCCACCCATTTTCACCTACCTCATCCCCACAGTTTTTATTTATTTACTTTTCTGCTCTTTTGCACACCAATATCTCTACCTGTACATGATCATCTGATCATTTATCACTCCAGTGTTAATCTGCAATATTGTAATTATTCGCCTACCTCCTCATGCCTTTTGCACACATTGTATATAGACTCCCCTTTTTTCTCTACTGTGTTATTGACTTGTTAATTGTTTACTCCATGTGTAACTCTGTGTTGTCTGTTCACACTGCTATGCTTTATATTGGCCAGGTCGCAGTTGCAAATGAGAACCTGTTCTCAACTAGCCTACCTGGTTAAATAAAGGTGAAATAAAAAATAAAAAATAAAAAAATAAAATGTTGAGGGTCTGGAGGGCGTTCATGGAATGTCTGGGGGTCTCGGTCAGACTTACCTCAGGTTTTCACCCCGAGAGTAACGGGCAGGTGGATAGAGTTAACCTCTCAAAAGCCAGTGAAAATGCAGAGTGCCAAATTCAAATAAATTACTATAAAAATCAAACTTTCATTAAATCACACATCAAGATAGCAAATTAAAGCTACACTAGTTGTGAATCCAGCCAACATGTCAGATTTCAAAAAGGCTTTTTTGGCGAAAGCAAATGATGCTATTATCTGAGGATAGCACCATAGTAAACAAAGAGAGAGAAGCATATTTTGACCCTGCAGGCGCGACACAAAACGCAGAAGTAAAAATATAATTCATGCCTTACCTTTGACGAGCTTCTTTTGTTGGCACTCCAATATGTCCCATAAACATCACAAATGGTTCTTTTGTTCGATTAATTCCGTTGATATATATCCAAAATGTCCATCTGTTTGGCGCATTTGATCCAGAAAAACACCGGTTCCAACTTGCGCAACATGACTACAAAATATCTCAAAAGTTACCTGTAAACTTTGCCAAAACATTTCAAACTACTTTTGTAATACAACTTTAGGTATTTTTTTACATAAATAATCGATCAAATTGAAGACGGGATGATCTGTGTTCAGAACAGGAGGAAAACAAACTGTAGCTAGCTTGCTAGTCACGCGCCTCTATCTAACAGTACACTTCAAGTTACCCTCGTTAAAGATGGCCGTACTTCTTCATTACACAAAGGAAAAACCTAAATCAATTTCTAAAGACTGTTGACATCCAGTGGAAGCGATAGGAACAGCAAGAAGGTCCCTTAGAAATCTGGATTCCCAATGAAAACCATTGAAAAGAGAGTAACCTAAAAAAACATATGAATGGTTTGTCCTCAGGGTTTCGCCTGCTAAATAAGTTATACTCACAGACATGATTCAAACAGTTTTAGAAACTTCAGAGCTTCTATCCAAATCTACTAATAATATTCATATCTTATCTTCTGGGGATGAGAAGCAGGCAGTTGAATTTGAGCATGCATTTCATCCGGACGTGAAAATACTGCCCCCTGTCACCAAGAAGTTAACCAGGAAGTGGGTAGTTTTCTGAGGTCTTATTGCCAGGACCGGCCGGGGGAGTGGGCAGCGTTCGTACCCTGGGCAGTGATGGCCCAGAACTCGCTCCGCCACTCCTCCACTAATCTATCTCCCTTCCAGTGTGTACTGGGGTATCAGCCCATTCTGGCTCCTTGGCATCAGAGTCAGACCGAGGCTCCTGCGGTGGACGACTGGTTCCGGCGCACAGAGGAAACATGGGACGACGCCCATGTCCACCTTCAGCGTGCCGTGCTCCGCCAGAAAGTTGGCGCAGACCATCACCACAGTGAGGCCCCTGTGTTTGCACCGGGGGACCGGGTCTGGCTCTCGACCCGAAACCTGCCACTCCGCCTGCCCTGCCGGAGGCTGGGTCCGCAGTTTGTGGGGCCATTTAAAGTTCCGAGGACAGTGAACGAGGTTTGTACAGGTTACAGCTTCCGCCCGATTACCGCATTAACCCCTCGTTCCATGTGTCTCTCCTCAGGCCGGTGGTGGCTGACCCGCTCCATGAGCCTGAGGTGCGGGAGGTTCCACCGCCCCCGGCGTACGAGGGTCCCCGGTGTACTCCCTTCGTTCCATACTGGATTCGAGACATCCGGCGAGGGGCATTCAGTACCTTGTGGATTGGGAGGGGTATGGTCCGGAGGAGAGATGCTGGGTTCCGGGGGAGGACGTGTTGGATCCTTCCATGCTGCGACAGTTCCACCGTCTCCATCCGGATCACCCTGCGCCTCGCCCTCTGGGTTGTCACCAAGGTCGGTATCGATGCGCAGCTGGAGGGGGGGGGGGGGGTGGTACTGTCACGAAGTCGGTCCCTCTCGTTGTTCAGGCGGTGTTCGGCGGTCGACGTCACCAACCTTCTAGCCATCGCTGATCCATTTTTCATTTTCCAATGGTCTTGTCTTCCTTTACAATTCAATCAATTACATGTTGTGTCTCTGTTTCTCCTCATGTCCTTGTCGGTGATTGTTTGATTGTATGTTATGTTCTGGAGTGCGACAGGTTTTGTACCCACTTTTATTATTTTGTATATTTTGGTTTTCTGAGTTTTGTGAGCACTTATTAAACGACTCCGTTTATACCAAGTTCGTTCTCCTGCGCCTGACTTCCCCTGCAACCAGTATGCACCCATTACAGATGAAAGAGACAGTTGCATGGAAGCATTGAACATCCTCCCTCATATAAATCTAACAATTGAAAACACTAATGTGCAAGTATCAAGTTGTTAGAGCAAATAGAATTTCAGTTATTAGGGTTTAATTGAGGATGCACATATATATATATATATATTTTTTTTTACAAAGAAAGTGTCGGTAGTGCATTGATTCTCGAAGAATATAATTTATAAATGCCTCATGAGCTTAGTTCAACTGTCACACTCCTTGAGAACCCAAAATATGAGCTTGTTTTTCTCCAATGTTTGTAAACATTGTAACTGCAAACAAACACTGTATAGCCTCATAACATGGTTAAAACAATACTTTTGATATCATGGATGGACAGTCCTTGCATCCATAGCTCTATCTATTAATCTGAGAGTGGTTACATTTCTCCAGCAGTTTTCAGTAGCGATCAAAGCATGCCATTGCATTTATTTTTCAACTCGAATCAATGAGCCCAATTAGTGACAACAAAACCCAAACTTTTGAACGGTAGTATATATATATATATATATATATATATATATATATATATATGAAAGTAAAAAAAAAATGGATGTAGCAACTACAGATTGCCCCATTAAATCTATCAAAAGGGTGTGAGTTTGAGCATGTGTCCATTAGGCCTATGGAATTTTTTATTTATTAGCATGAATTAGATTGAGCAATAAACCCCCCACTTTTAATCCATTGGCTGGGATCTGCACAATGCAGCTGTTGCAATAGCGCATTTTCACTTGCTGTCCTCTGGTTTCAAAAACAATGATTGATTGGCAGTTTAATCTTCTTAAATTAAACCATTATTGGTTTCAAATACACATTTAGATTTGTGAACAGCCACCCACAACAACCACAATTCGCATGTGATTCACATCAATGCGCTAAGTAGATATCAATAATAAGTGATATCCATATCGCCATAGGCTACGCCACTGCGGTCATCCTTACCTCCAAGCGTTTATTCAAAATGGATAATCTTTGGACCCCGACAGCAGTTGGACCATTGGAAGACATAGCCTACAAAAGCCTATTCCTGCGCTTTCCCACGATCGATCAAACACATTTGGTGTCGTGATAGTGGTCTATGACTTGTGGTCAGACTCGCTCAGGTGGAACAAATTTAAATTTGCAAATTAGTCAATGCTGATTTGAATGTCATTGAGAAAACAGTGTGTCAAAGATTTTTTTCACCGCAAACATTCTTTCTGAATGTAAAAGTAATCCTTGAACGAGTTTTTCAAAAGTATCTAATCTGATTGCAACATTTTATTGCTCGTAATGTAACGGATTACAGTTACAGTTTTTCGTGTGATCCCTTACATGTAACGGATTATATTCGTTACTCCCCAAACCTGCCTGCCGGCGAACACTAAACAAAAACTCAAAATAAGAATTATTCTATAAACTTCTCGTTCACCATAGAGGGTTTATTGGAGCTGTCTTTTGTGACTGTGATTTACAAAAGTATGCTTCAAAACAACGTACATTTGGGATTGCAAGGCATAGAAATAAAGTTAATTCTTGATCAAGATCTAGTCCTTTTGCGGCTGTAACTAGACCTTGTTTTAAGAGATCAAGAAGTAATCTTATTTCTATGCCTAGCAATCACAAATGTGCATTGTTTTAAGCACACATTTATAGATCTATGGTTGAACGAGAGGCTTGTATAATCATGATTCTTTCAAGTTGTTTGTTTATCGTTGGCCGTCAGGGGGCTGCGAGTGCTGTGAACGACTCTTGGCGGAACGCTTGACTGCCGCGAGGGAGATTAGCACAATGCCGTTTGCAAGCTGCAAGTAGGCCTCCAAACGATTAGTTCTCAAACTCAAGTTTGTTGAGCAGAGGCAGGCTGAATGTCCATCGATAACATTCAATAATCAATTAATTGCATTTATTCTGACACCATATGATCAATTATCAGTTCCAAACATATCGATTTTCATTTCTATGTTGCATGCAGCATGATCTAGTTTCCTGCACGCACATACTCTATGATAGACAGTTGGTACATACTGTATGATAGGCAGTTGGCGCAGACTGTATGTTAGACAGTTGGTGCATACAGAATTATAGACAGTTGGTGCATACTGTATGATAGACAGTTGGTGTATACTGTATGTTAGACAGTTGGCTCAGACTGTATGATAGACTGTTGGCGCATACTCTATGATTGACAGTTGGTGCATACTGTATGATAGACAGTTGGTGCAAACTCTATGATAGACCGTTGGTGCATACTGTATGATAGATAGTTGGTGCATACTCTATAATAGACAGTTGGTGCATACTGTATGATAGACAGTTGGTGCATACCCTATGATAGATAGTTGATGCATACTGTATGATAGATAGTTGGTGCGACCTGTATGATAGACTGTTGGAGCAGACTGTATGATAGACAGTTGGTGCACACTGTATGATAGACAGTTGATGCATACTGTATGATAGACAGTTTGTGCATACTGTATGATAGACAGTTGTTGCATACTCTATGATAGACAATTGGTGCATACTGTATGATAGACAGTTGGTGCATACTGTATGATAGACAGTTGGTGCATACTCTATGATAGACAGTTGGTGCATACTGTATGATAGACAGTTGGTGCATACTCTATGATAGACAGTTGGTGCATACTGTATGTTAGACAGTTGGCGCATACTCTATGATAGACTGTTGGTGCATACTGTATGATAGACAGTTGGTGCATACTCTATGATAGACCGTTGGTGCATACTGCATGTTAGACAGTTGGTACATACTGTATGATAGACAGTTGGTGCATACTGTATGCTAGACTGTTGGCGCAGACTGTATGATAGACTGTTGGCGCAGACTGTATGATAGACAGTTGGTGCATACTGTATGATAGACTGTTGGCGCAGACTGTATGATAGACAGTTGGTGCACACTGTATGATAGACAGTTGGTGCAAACTCTATGATAGACCGTTGGTGCATACTGTATGATAGATAGTTGGTGCATACTCTATAATAGACAGTTGGTGCATACTGTATGATAGACAGTTGGTGCATACCCTATGATAGATAGTTGATGCATACTGTATGATAGATAGTTGGTGCGACCTGTATGATAGACTGTTGGAGCAGACTGTATGATAGACAGTTGGTGCACACTGTATGATAGACAGTTGATGCATACTGTATGATAGACAGTTTGTGCATACTGTATGATAGACAGTTGGTGCATACTCTATAATAGACAGTTGGTGCATACTGTATGATAGACAGTTGGTGCATACCCTATGATAGATAGTTGATGCATACTGTATGATAGATAGTTGGTGCATACTGTATGATAGACAGTTGGTGCATACTCTATGATAGACAGTTGGTGCATACTGTATGATAGACAGTTGATGCATACTGTATGATAGACAGTTTGTGCATACTGTATGATAGACAGTTGTTGCATACTCTATGATAGACAATTGGTGCATACTGTATGATAGACAGTTGGTGCATACTGTATGATAGACAGTTGGTGCATACTCTATGATAGACAGTTGGTGCATACTGTATGATAGACAGTTGGTGCATACTCTATGATAGACAGTTGGTGCATACTGTATGTTAGACAGTTGGCGCATACTCTATGATAGACAGTTGGTGCATACTCTATGATAGACAGTTGGTGCATACTCTATGATAGACAGTTGGTGCATACTGTATGATAGACAGTTGGTGCATACTGTATGATAGACAGTTGGTGCATACTCTATGATAGACAGTTGGTGCATACTGTATGTTAGACAGTTGCCGCATACTCTATGATAGACAGTTGGTGCATACTGTATGATAGACAGTTGGTGCATACTCTATGATAGACCGTTGGTGCATACTGCATGTTAGACAGTTGGTACATACTGTATGATAGACAGTTGGTGCATACTGTATGCTAGACTGTTGGCGCAGACTGTATGATAGACTGTTGGCGCAGACTGTATGATAGACAGTTGGTGCATACTCTATGATAGACAGTTGGTGCATACTGTATGATAGACAGTTGGTGCATACTCTATGATAGACAGTTGGTGCATACTGTATGTTAGACAGTTGGCGCATACTCTATGATAGACAGTTGGTGCATACTGTATGATAGACAGTTGGTGCATACTCTATGATAGACCGTTGGTGCATACTGCATGTTAGACAGTTGGTACATACTGTATGATAGACAGTTGGTGCATACTGTATGCTAGACTGTTGGCGCAGACTGTATGATAGACTGTTGGCGCAGACTGTATGATAGACAGTTGGTGCATACTGTATGATAGACTGTTGGCGCAGACTGTATGATAGACAGTTGGTGCATACTGTATGTTAGACAGTTGCCGCAAACTCTATGATAGACCGTTGGTGCATACTGTATGATAGATAGTTGGTGCATACTCTATAATAGACAGTTGGTGCATACTGTATGTTAGACAGTTGGTACATACTGTATGATAGACAGTTGGTGCATACTGTATGATAGATAGTTGGTGCGACCTGTATGATAGACTGTTGGAGCAGACTGTATGATAGACAGTTGGTGCATACTCTATGATAGACAGTTGGTGCATACTGTATGATAGACAGTTTGTGCATACTGTATGATAGACAGTTGGTGCATACTCTATAATAGACAGTTGGTGCATACTCTATGATAGACAGTTGGTGCATACTGTATGATAGACAGTTGGTGCATACTCTATGATAGACCGTTGGTGCATACTGCATGTTAGACAGTTGGTACATACTGTATGATAGACAGTTGGTGCATACTGTATGCTAGACTGTTGGCGCAGACTGTATGATAGACTGTTGGCGCAGACTGTATGATAGACAGTTGGTGCATACTGTATGATAGACTGTTGGCGCAGACTGTATGATAGACAGTTGGTGCACACTGTATGATAGACAGTTGGTGCAAACTCTATGATAGACCGTTGGTGCATACTGTATGATAGATAGTTGGTGCATACTCTATAATAGACAGTTGGTGCATACTGTATGATAGACAGTTGGTGCATACCCTATGATAGATAGTTGATGCATACTGTATGATAGACCGTTGGTGCATACTGTATGATGATAGTTGGTGCATACTCTATAGACAGTTGGTGCATACTGTATGATAGACAGTTGGTGCATACCCTATGATAGATAGTTGATGCATACTGTATGATAGATAGTTGGTGCGACCTGTATGATAGACTGTTGGAGCAGACTGTATGATAGACTGTTGCGCAGACTGTATGATAGACAGTTGGTGCATACTGTATGATAGACTGTTGGCGCAGACTGTATGATAGACAGTTGGTGCACACTGTATGATAGACAGTTGGTGCAAACTCTATGATAGACCGTTGGTGCATACTGTATGATAGATAGTTGGTGCATACTCTATAATAGACAGTTGGTGCATACTGTATGATAGACAGTTGGTGCATACCCTATGATAGATAGTTGATGCATACTGTATGATAGATAGTTGGTGCGACCTGTATGATAGACTGTTGGAGCAGACTGTATGATAGACAGTTGGTGCACACTGTATGATAGACAGTTGATGCATACTGTATGATAGACAGTTTGTGCATACTGTATGATAGACAGTTGGTGCATACTCTATAATAGACAGTTGGTGCATACTGTATGATAGACAGTTGGTGCATACCCTATGATAGATAGTTGATGCATACTGTATGATAGATAGTTGGTGCATACTGTATGATAGACAGTTGGTGCATACTCTATGATAGACAGTTGGTGCATACTGTATGATAGACAGTTGATGCATACTGTATGATAGACAGTTTGTGCATACTGTATGATAGACAGTTGTTGCATACTCTATGATAGACAATTGGTGCATACTGTATGATAGACAGTTGGTGCATACTGTATGATAGACAGTTGGTGCATACTCTATGATAGACAGTTGGTGCATACTGTATGATAGACAGTTGGTGCATACTCTATGATAGACAGTTGGTGCATACTGTATGTTAGACAGTTGGCGCATACTCTATGATAGACAGTTGGTGCATACTCTATGATAGACAGTTGGTGCATACTCTATGATAGACAGTTGGTGCATACTGTATGATAGACAGTTGGTGCATACTGTATGATAGACAGTTGGTGCATACTCTATGATAGACAGTTGGTGCATACTGTATGTTAGACAGTTGCCGCATACTCTATGATAGACAGTTGGTGCATACTGTATGATAGACAGTTGGTGCATACTCTATGATAGACCGTTGGTGCATACTGCATGTTAGACAGTTGGTACATACTGTATGATAGACAGTTGGTGCATACTGTATGCTAGACTGTTGGCGCAGACTGTATGATAGACTGTTGGCGCAGACTGTATGATAGACAGTTTGTGCATACTCTATGATAGACAGTTGGTGCATACTGTATGATAGACAGTTGGTGCATACTCTATGATAGACAGTTGGTGCATACTGTATGTTAGACAGTTGGCGCATACTCTATGATAGACAGTTGGTGCATACTGTATGATAGACAGTTGGTGCATACTCTATGATAGACCGTTGGTGCATACTGCATGTTAGACAGTTGGTACATACTGTATGATAGACAGTTGGTGCATACTGTATGCTAGACTGTTGGCGCAGACTGTATGATAGACTGTTGGCGCAGACTGTATGATAGACAGTTGGTGCATACTGTATGATAGACTGTTGGCGCAGACTGTATGATAGACAGTTGGTGCATACTGTATGTTAGACAGTTGCCGCAAACTCTATGATAGACCGTTGGTGCATACTGTATGATAGATAGTTGGTGCATACTCTATAATAGACAGTTGGTGCATACTGTATGTTAGACAGTTGGTACATACTGTATGATAGACAGTTGGTGCATACTGTATGATAGATAGTTGGTGCGACCTGTATGATAGACTGTTGGAGCAGACTGTATGATAGACAGTTGGTGCATACTCTATGATAGACAGTTGGTGCATACTGTATGATAGACAGTTTGTGCATACTGTATGATAGACAGTTGGTGCATACTCTATAATAGACAGTTGGTGCATACTCTATGATAGACAGTTGGTGCATACTGTATGATAGACAGTTGGTGCATACTCTATGATAGACCGTTGGTGCATACTGCATGTTAGACAGTTGGTACATACTGTATGATAGACAGTTGGTGCATACTGTATGCTAGACTGTTGGCGCAGACTGTATGATAGACTGTTGGCGCAGACTGTATGATAGACAGTTGGTGCATACTGTATGATAGACTGTTGGCGCAGACTGTATGATAGACAGTTGGTGCACACTGTATGATAGACAGTTGGTGCAAACTCTATGATAGACCGTTGGTGCATACTGTATGATAGATAGTTGGTGCATACTCTATAATAGACAGTTGGTGCATACTGTATGATAGACAGTTGGTGCATACCCTATGATAGATAGTTGATGCATACTGTATGATAGACCGTTGGTGCATACTGTATGATAGATAGTTGGTGCATACTCTATAATAGACAGTTGGTGCATACTGTATGATAGACAGTTGGTGCATACCCTATGATAGATAGTTGATGCATACTGTATGATAGATAGTTGGTGCGACCTGTATGATAGACTGTTGGAGCAGACTGTATGATAGACTGTTGGCGCAGACTGTATGATAGACAGTTGGTGCATACTGTATGATAGACTGTTGGCGCAGACTGTATGATAGACAGTTGGTGCACACTGTATGATAGACAGTTGGTGCAAACTCTATGATAGACCGTTGGTGCATACTGTATGATAGATAGTTGGTGCATACTCTATAATAGACAGTTGGTGCATACTGTATGATAGACAGTTGGTGCATACCCTATGATAGATAGTTGATGCATACTGTATGATAGATAGTTGGTGCGACCTGTATGATAGACTGTTGGAGCAGACTGTATGATAGACAGTTGGTGCACACTGTATGATAGACAGTTGATGCATACTGTATGATAGACAGTTTGTGCATACTGTATGATAGACAGTTGGTGCATACTCTATAATAGACAGTTGGTGCATACTGTATGATAGACAGTTGGTGCATACCCTATGATAGATAGTTGATGCATACTGTATGATAGATAGTTGGTGCATACTGTATGATAGACAGTTGGTGCATACTCTATGATAGACAGTTGGTGCATACTGTATGATAGACAGTTGATGCATACTGTATGATAGACAGTTTGTGCATACTGTATGATAGACTTTTGTTGCATACTCTATGATAGACAATTGGTGCATACTGTATGATAGACAGTTGGTGCATACTGTATGATAGACAGTTGGTGCATACTCTATGATAGACAGTTGGTGCATACTGTATAATAGACAGTTGGTGCATACTCTATGATAGACAGTTGGTGCATACTGTATGTTAGACAGTTGGCGCATACTCTATGATAGACAGTTGGTGCATACTGTATGATAGACAGTTGGTGCATACTCTATGATAGACAGTTGGTGCATACTGTATGATAGACAGTTGGTGCATACTGTATGATAGACAGTTGGTGCATACTGTATGATAGACAGTTGGTGCATACTCTATGATAGACAGTTGGTGCATACTGTATGTTAGACAGTTGGCGCATACTCTATGATAGACAGTTGGTGCATACTGTATGATAGACAGTTGGTGCATACTCTATGATAGACCGTTGGTGCATACTGCATGTTAGACAGTTGGTACATACTGTATGATAGACAGTTGGTGCATACTGTATGATAGACAGTTTGTGCATACTGTATGATAGACAGTTGGTGCATACTCTATAATAGACAGTTGGTGCATACTCTATGATAGACAGTTGGTGCATACTGTATGATAGACAGTTGGTGCATACTCTATGATAGACCGTTGGTGCATACTGCATGTTAGACAGTTGGTACATACTGTATGATAGACAGTTGGTGCATACTGTATGCTAGACTGTTGGCGCAGACTGTATGATAGACTGTTGGCGCAGACTGTATGATAGACAGTTGGTGCATACTGTATGATAGACTGTTGGCGCAGACTGTATGATAGACAGTTGGTGCACACTGTATGATAGACAGTTGGTGCAAACTCTATGATAGACCGTTGGTGCATACTGTATGATAGATAGTTGGTGCATACTCTATAATAGACAGTTGGTGCATACTGTATGATAGACAGTTGGTGCATACCCTATGATAGATAGTTGATGCATACTGTATGATAGATAGTTGGTGCGACCTGTATGATAGACTGTTGGAGCAGACTGTATGATAGACAGTTGGTGCACACTGTATGATAGACAGTTGATGCATACTGTATGATAGACAGTTTGTGCATACTGTATGATAGACAGTTGGTGCATACTCTATAATAGACAGTTGGTGCATACTGTATGATAGACAGTTGGTGCATACCCTATGATAGATAGTTGATGCATACTGTATGATAGATAGTTGGTGCATACTGTATGATAGACAGTTGGTGCATACTCTATGATAGACAGTTGGTGCATACTGTATGATAGACAGTTGATGCATACTGTATGATAGACAGTTTGTGCATACTGTATGATAGACAGTTGTTGCATACTCTATGATAGACAATTGGTGCATACTGTATGATAGACAGTTGGTGCATACTGTATGATAGACAGTTGGTGCATACTCTATGATAGACAGTTGGTGCATACTGTATAATAGACAGTTGGTGCATACTCTATGATAGACAGTTGGTGCATACTGTATGTTAGACAGTTGGCGCATACTCTATGATAGACAGTTGGTGCATACTGTATGATAGACAGTTGGTGCATACTCTATGATAGACAGTTGGTGCATACTGTATGATAGACAGTTGGTGCATACTGTATGATAGACAGTTGGTGCATACTGTATGATAGACAGTTGGTGCATACTCTATGATAGACAGTTGGTGCATACTGTATGTTAGACAGTTGGCGCATACTCTATGATAGACAGTTGGTGCATACTGTATGATAGACAGTTGGTGCATACTCTATGATAGACCGTTGGTGCATACTGCATGTTAGACAGTTGGTACATACTGTATGATAGACAGTTGGTGCATACTGTATGCTAGACTGTTGGCGCAGACTGTATGATAGACTGTTGGCGCAGACTGTATGATAGACAGTTGGTGCATACTGTATGATAGACTGTTGGCGCAGACTGTATGATAGACAGTTGGTGCACACTGTATGATAGACAGTTGGTGCATACTGTATGATAGACTGTTGGCGCAGACTGTATGATAGACTGTTGGTGCAGACTGTATGATAGACAGTTGGTGCACACTGTATGATAGACAGTTGGTGCATACTGTATGATAGACTGTTGGCGCAGACTGTATTATAGACAGTTGGTGCACACTGTATGATAGACAGTTGGTGCATACTGTATGATAGACTGTTGGCGCAGACTGTATGATAGACAGTTGGTGCACACTGTATGATAGACAGTTGGTGCATACTGTATGATAGACAGTTGGTGCATACTGTATGATAGACTGTTGGCGCAGACTGTATTATAGACAGTTGGTGCACACTGTATGATAGACAGTTGGTGCATACTGTATGATAGACTGTTGGTGCAGACTGTATGATAGACAGTCGGTGGTTGGAACACATATTTATCCTGCTGTTTTCATTGCGACCAGCAAAGGTCAAACAAACTACTAAAATGAACAAATCACTCGGAGAAGAGAAGCATGACTATCAAGCCAGTAAAAATAGCCGTTCAAAAAGAACAAATTGTTTGCCAACTGCACATCACTAATGTCAGCTAAGGAAATTATGACTCCATCTTCATTCTCTGAACATATAATATTAAATTTCATGATGTGGAGCCCAGCTGCAAGCAATAGTACAGTACAGTACATTGTGCTCTGTATCCTCTATGTGCATGTTTATCTAGCAATATGTTTGTTGACCTCTAAATTAACTGAGGTGAGGTAAAGTTTACATTATGGCCAAGAACAGCAGAACTTAAGAACTGTGAATAAGCATCTAAACTGCAATGGTATCACTTTTTTTCCCTTCACGACCGGTTAACTCTTAACAACCACAAACTACACTGGGAGATATAGGCTAGGCCTTCTTGCAGAGAAACAGGCTTCAAACCACTACTGTTGAGCAGTTTGTCATGAATTGACGATGGCGAATCACACAGGTTTGTCTTTTTTATTTTCTCTTGTTTTTCCTCCAATAGAGCTTTGTACACGGATCCAAACCAATAACTCATTGGTAGTATTGCAGCAGCAGACAGCACAAGCTGCGCTCATCGGACCTACTCATTTTGTTCTTCAAATCATAACAGTGAATGCCACAATATTGATACAGCAAACGTGTTCTGAGTGGTTCAATATGACCAATCGTTTCCTATTTCAGAGTGCTGATGATCCAACTCTGGGATATATGGTGCGGGGATCCGCTGTGTGATGGATGGATGGATGTAATCCTTGAGCTGTGGTTGTCTGTAGGTCATGTCATCAGATAACCCCAGACCTTGGTGCGAAAACTATTCGAAATCATTTCAAAAACTTTATCGGGGCTTAATTGAGCTTGTCTGGTGCACCGGAACCAATATAACAGTCCAATAAAACAATGTACAAACCCTGCCCATCTGGTACTCCAGGCAGGCTAAAGGATACTCTGTGTGTGTGTGTGTGTGTGTGTGTGTGTGTGCATGCGCGTGTGCGTGTGTGTGTGTGTGTGTGTGTGTGTGTGTGTGTGTGTGTGTGTGTGTGTGTGTGTGTGTGTGTGTGTGTGTGTGTGTGTGTGTGTGTGTGTGTGTGTGTGTGTGTGTGTGTGTGTGTGTGTGTGTGTGTGTGTGTGTGTGTGGAGATGCAGGCTAGATTGTGTTTCTCTGTCTGTCAGGAGTTCTCCTTCAGGAGAACGTTATTACTCTAACATTGTCAGACTGTCTATTCAGTCTTGTAATACTTACCTGTTAGACATTTATCATCTGAACCCCCACCCCCCCCCCCTGACCCCTCCTAATGTTTCTAATCACAGTTCATTATCATCATCATAATTCTTAAATAATGCAATCAAAATAACATGTATTATGTATCAACTTAGTCACGTGACAGTATAATTACAATTTATATTATTTTATTAAATGCTCTTTATGAGCTCAGTGCGCTGCCTGTTTATTGAAAATGAACTTAATCTTGTGCTGGGAAGAAGAGTTGTTTCAGAGGTGCTACTTAATTATCAGGATGAGATTGATTTCCATTGTCAAAGCCTTCTGCTCGATGACTATGAAGGGTGGGTGCACACTGCACAATTTCATTTGCATAAACAAAATAACTGGTATAGAGCTTGGATGTATTGTAAGGAAATGATGAAATATAATGATAAAATATGTGGGCCAAGCCATAACCATGTGAACGAATATTCAAAATACTAATTCTATCTAAGTATAAATGTAAATGTTCCTAGTGACTTAAACCAGAGAGCTTAAATCAACAAAGCACAACCACATGGAGCTAATTAGTATAGTTGCCAAATCCAACACCAAATGGCTCCTTGTCCATCCACCCGGGAGGGAACATTGACTTGAATGGGAATGCCCATTTGATCCATTTTAATCTATGGGCTGCACAAGAGGGAAAAGCAATCACCACTAGAAGAAGACGGTGGTTGGATTCCAGGGAAAAGCAATCAACACCCAATACAAAAAAACCTGATGAAGCATGGGATAGGTGTAGGGATGTTTTTTTTTACCCAGAATTGTCTCGTTTCAGGAGACATCCTAATCACACCTAGTTGAACGTCCATATGTGTGTGCCTATGCATGCCTGTGTGTGTGTGGGTGTTTGTGGACACCTGATTTGTAAAGCTAGTCACACCTGCTGAGTATTCTTTGAGTGTGCGCCAGAGAGACAGATGTGCTCTACCTGGCCTCTTGGGAATAAGAAGCCCGCAGTCAGCAGGACGTTCTTCAAGGTTCCTGGATAGTAAACACACACACCCACCCACACGGACACATGCTGTATTACTAACAATATTCACTCTCGGCTCTAACCACCTCTTATCCCTGCAGACTCAACTCTCACTGCATCCAACACCAATCTGTGAAAGTACTCACAGTATTCACACTGCCAATCTGCTTGTCGCAAATAAATAATTGCCTCTCTAGATTGTGTTTTAATTGGGCATCTCCAGTCTATTTGACCACAACCTTACTGTACGCTTGGTTTTTACAAATTACACTCCTTTTTACAGTCTGTTGCCTCTGGTCATATCTGGTGTAATTCACTGCACTCGTTTGCAATTTGAATACACAGCGTTACCTATTACGTATTCATTGTGACTAACCTATTTGCTTTTCTGCTGTTGCCATGTCTTTTTTAAAAACTATGTGCCGTAAATAATGTAACTATTACTCTCTCCCCGCCACAGGTTCCCGTGGCAGGGCCGAGGCTGAGCAGGTATGCTCTTGGGGGAGTGTAGATGTACCAGTAGGCTACTGGAGGCTCTGTGTGGCAGGAGGAGGGTGAGGGTGTCGATCATGAAGCTTCCCTGCTCCTTCTACTGCTCCCTCTGGTTCCTCCTGTTCTTGGGGGCCGGGTCTTTACTCCTCCTCGTACACCTCCAGGACCTCTCAGACATGCTCCAACAGCAGACCCCAGGTAACTGTGTGGGTGAGTGGGGATGTAGGTGAAGGTGTGTATGTGTGTGTGTGCGCGTATGTTTTTTAGTTTGTTTATTGGTATAGGCAGTAATGAAAGAGAGCATGGTAGAGACAGATACAAGTAGACATAGACAGGTGTAGGGTGCGTGATGCGGGTGTCGTGTATCTCCACATAGCTTTACTGATCTCAGATTAGATCATGCCATTAGAGTTGAGTTGTTTTTTGAGTCACAAACAATCAACACAGGAAAAAAAAGATGGGTGTGCATACAAACTGAAACAGAAAATACATTGGGAAGCATGTTTGGTATCATAAATGTCCAGTAAATGATAGCTTCTGGCCAATAGGAATACCATTGTCGCAATAGGAATACCGTTGTCGGAGCAATCATGATAGATAAGCTATTTCAAATTTAATCAGTTTTGTGCTCTACTATATTGCTGTGCTGTACTATGTCTATTCCCTGCTGTGTAATCACAAGTGGATGCTATGATCTCTGTGGCAAAAGTGTCTCTAGTAATAACAGCCACTTACTGGGAGCCAGCTGAGATTTCTGGGGCTGATTTGTTCTACTTATTGTCTGACACAGATGGGTGACGTAGAACCCAGACAGAGTCGGAGTGGATATACAGTATACTTTGTGCATTTTTCCAAAAATTGTTTACAGACAGATTATTGGGTCTTCCAAATGGACCCAAATGGGTCTTCCAAATGGACAATGACCCCAAGCATACTTCCAAAGTTGTGGCAAAATGGCTTAAGGACAACAAAGTCAAGGTATTGGAGTGGCCATCACAAGGCCGTGACCTCAATTCTATGGAAAATTTGTGGGCAGAACTAAAAAAGTGTGTGCGAGCAAGGAGGCCTACAAACCTGACTCAGTTACACCAGCTCTGTCAGGAGGAATGGGCCAAAATTCACCCAACTTATTGTGAGAAGCTTGTGGAAGGCTACCCGAAACGTTTGACCCAAGTTAAACAATTTAAAGGCAATGCTACCAAGTACTAATTGAGTGTATCTAAACTTCTGACCTACTGGTTATGTGATGAAAGAAATAAAAGCTGAAATAAATCATTCTCTCTACTATTATTCTGACATTTCACATTCTTAAAATAAAGTGGTGATCCTAACTGACAGGGAATTTTTACTAGGATTTTATGTTAGCAATTGTGAAAACTGAGTTACGTGACTTCGCAGTTATCCTCTCATTTGTTGGGATTTGGTGCAGTAGTGAAGAGAATATGTTCGAAATACATGCGGTTAAGATGGCACAACTCGTTTGTGGAATAGAATAATAATATCTGTGTTCGTTGACAAGAAAAAGCTGAAAAGCAGATCAGTGAAAGAAATAAATTGGAAATGGCCGAGTTAGTAAATTACATATCACAGATCAATATAATGGCATAAAAGAACAAACATGTCATGTTTGTCATTTATTGTCATGTCTTGTCCCTGTGCTCCCCATGCTATTCGTTTCCCTCTGCTGGTCTTGTTTGGTTCTATCCCTCTCTCTCCCCCTCCCTCTCTCACTCTCTCGCTCTCTCTTCTCTCTGTCGTTCCGTTCCTGCTCCCAGCTGTTCCTATTCCCCTAATCATCATTTAGTCTTCCCACACCTGTTCCCGATCCTTTCCCCTGATTAGAGTCCCTATTTATTCCTTTGTGATCCGTTCCTGTTCCGTCGGTTCCTTGTATTGTATTCACCATGCTGTGATTGCGTTTCGCCCTGTCCTGTCGTGTTTTTGCCGTGATTGTGTATCACCCTGTCCTGTCGTGTTTGTGCCTTCATCAGATGCTGCGTGTGAGCAGGTGTCTCAGTCGACTACGGCCTGCGCCTACCCGAAGCGACCTGCAGTCTGTGGCCGCTTCTCCAGTTGTTTTCCCCTCTACAAATCTAGAGGATTTCTGTTATTCCGTTTTGGACTTTAATAAACTCTGTTTCTGTTAAGTCGCGTTTGGGTCCTCTTTCACCTGCATGACAGAAGGAACCGACCAAGGAATGGACCCAGCGACTTCAGACGCTCGTTACACTGCCGTCGAGATCCAAGGAGCCATGCTCGGCAGACACGAGCAGGAATTGTCTGCTGCTCGCCAGGCCGTGGAAAACCTGGCTGCTCAGGTTTCCGACCTCTCTGGACAGTTCCAGAGTCTACGTCTCGTGCCACCTGTTACTTCCTGGCCTGCCGAGCCTCCAGAACCTAGGGTTAATAACCCACCTTGCTACTCCGGGCAGCCCACTGAGTGCCGCTCCTTTCTCACGCAGTGTGAGATTGTGTTCTCTCTCCAACCCAACACATACTCTAGAGAGAGAGCTCGGGTTGCTTACGTCATTTCACTCCTTACTGGCCGGGCTCGAGAATGGGGCACAGCTATCTGGGAGGCAAGGGCTGTTTGCTCTAACGATTTCCAGAACTTTAAAGAGGAGATGATTCGGGTTTTTGACCGTTCAGTTTTTGGTGGGGAGGCTTCTAGGGCCCTGGCTTCCTTATGCCAAGGTGAACGGTCCATAACGGATTATTCCATTGAGTTTCGCACTCTTGCTGCCTCTAGTGAGTGGAACGAGCCGGCGCTGCTCGCTCGTTTTCTGGAGGGACTCCACGCTGTGGTTAAGGATGAGATTCTCTCCCGGGAGGTTCCTTCAGATGTGGACTCTTTGATTGCTCTCGCCATCCGCATAGAACGACGGGTAGATCTTCGTCACCGGGCTCGTGGAAGAGAGCTCGCATCAACGGTGTTTCCCTGCTCCGCATCGCAACCATCTCCCCCTCTGGCTTTGAGACTGAGCCCATGCAGCTGGGAGGGATTCGCATCTCGAATAAGGAGAGGGAACGGAGGATCACCAACCGCCTGTGCCTCTATTGTGGAGTTGCTGGACATTTTGTTAATTCATGTCCAGTAAAAGCCAGAGCTCATCTGTAAGCGGAGGGCTACAGGTGAGCGCAACTACTCAAGTCTCTCCATCAAAGTCCTGTACTACTTTGTCGGTCCACCTACGCTGGACCGGTTCGGGTGCTACATGTAGTGCCTTGATAGACTCTGGGGCTGAGGGTTGTTTCATGGACGAAGCATGGGTTCGGAAACATGACATTCCTTTCAGAGAGTTAGATAAGCCTACGCCCATGTTCGCCTTAGATGGTAGTCATCTTCCCAGTATCAGATTTGAGACACTACCTTTAACCCTCACAGTATCTGGTAACCACAGTGAGACTATTTCTTTTTGATTTTCCGTTCACCGTTTACACCTGTTGTTTTGGGTCATCCCTGGCTAGTATGTCATAATCCTTCTATTAATTGGTCTAGTAATTCTATCCTATCCTGGAACGTTTCTTGTCATGTGAAGTGTTTAATGTCTGCCATCCCTCCCGTTTCTTCTGTCCCTACTTCTCAGGAGGAACCTGGCGATTTGACAGGAGTGCCGGAGGAATATCATGATCTGCGCACGGTCTTCAGTCGGTCCCGAGCCAACTCCCTTCCTCCTCACCGGTCGTATGATTGTAGTATTGATCTCCTTCCGGGGACCACTCCTGTAGACTATACTCTCTGTCGGCTCCCGAACGTAAGGCTCTCGAGGATTATTTGTCTGTGTCTCTTGACGCCGGTACCATAGTGCCTTCTTCCTCTCCGGCCGGGGCGGGGTTCTTTTTGTTAAGAAGAAGGACGGTACTCTGCGCCCCTGCGTGGATTATCGAGGCTGAATGACAATAAGAATCGTTATCCGCTTCCCCTTATGTCATCAGCCTTCGAGATTCTGCAGGGAGCCAGGTGCTTTACTAAGTTGGACCTTCGTAACGCTTACCATCTCGTGCGCATCAGAGAGGGGGACGAGTGGAAAACGGCGTTTAATACTCCGTTAGGGCATTTTGAGTACCGGGTTCTGCCGTTCGGTCTCGCCAATGCGCCAGCTGTTTTTCAGGCATTAGTTAATGATGTTCTGAGAGACATGCTGAACATTTTTGTTTTTGTCTATCTTGACGATATCCTGATTTTTTCTCCGTCACTCGAGATTCATGTTCAGCACGTTCGACGTGTTCTACAGCGCCTTTTAGAGAATTGTCTCTACGTAAAGGCTGAGAAGTGCTCTTTTCATGTCTCCTCCGTTACTTTTCTCGGTTCCGTTATTTCCGCTGAAGGCATTCAGATGGATTCCGCTAAGGTCCAAGCTGTCAGTGATTGGCCCGTTCCAAGGTCACGTGTCGAGTTGCAGCGCTTTTTAGGTTTCGCTAATTTCTATCGGCGTTTCATTCGTAATTTCGGTCAAGTTGCTGCCCCTCTCACAGCTCTTACTTCTGTCAAGACGTGTTTTAAGTGGTCCGGTTCCGCCCAGGGAGCTTTTGATCTTCTAAAAGAACGTTTTACGTCCGCTCCTATCCTCGTTAAACGTCACTAGACAATTCATTGTCGAGGTTGACGCTTCAGAGAAGGCGTGGGAGCCATTCTATCCCAGCGCTTCCAGTCTGACGATAAGGTTCATCCTTGCGCTTATTTTCTCATCGCCTGTCGCCATCTGAGCGCAACTATGATGTGGGTAACCGTGAACTGCTCGCCATCCGCTTAGCCCTAGGCGAATGGCGACAGTGGTTGGGGGGCGACCGTTCCTTTTGTCGTTTGGACAGACCATAAGAACCTTGAGTACATCCGTTCTGCCAAACGACTTAATGCCCGTCAAGCTCGTTGGGCGTTGTTTTCGCTCGTTTCGAGTTTGTGATTTCTTACCGTCCGGGTAGCAAGAACACCAAGCCTGATGCCTTATCCCGTCTGTTTAGTTCTTCTGTGGCTTCTAAAGGGATTCTTCCTTATGGGCGTGTTGTCGGGTTAACAGTCTGGGAATTGAAAGACAGGTTAAGCAAGCACTCACGCACACCGCGCGCTTGTCCTAGTAACCTCCTTTTCGTTCCTGTTTCCACTCGTCTGGCTGTTCTTCAGTGGGCTCACTCTGCCAAGTTAGCGGGTCATCCCGGTGTTCGAGGCACTCTTGCGTCTATTCGCCAGCGCTTTTGGTGGCCGACTCAGGAGCGTGACACGCGCCGTTTCGTGGCTGCTTGTTCGGACTGCGCGCAGACTAAGTCGGGTAACTCTCCTCCTGCCGGTCGTCTCAGACCGCTCCCCATTCCTTCTCGACCATGGTCTCACATTGCCTTAGACTTCATTACCGGTCTGCCTTTGTCTGCGGGGAAGACTGTGATTCTGACGGTTGTCGATAGGTTCTCTAAGGCGGCACATTTCATTCCCCTCGCTAAACTTCCTTCCGCTAAGGAGACGGCACAAATCATTATTGAGAATGTATTCAGAATTCATGGCCTCCCGTTAGACGCCGTTTCAGACAGAGGTCCGCAATTCACGTCACAGTTTTGGAGGGAGTTCTGTCGTTTGATTGGTGCGTCCGTCAGTCTCTCTTCCGGGTTTCATCCCCAGTCTAACGGTCAAGCAGAGAGGGCCAATCAGACGATTGGTCGCATACTACGCAGCCTTTCTTTCAGAAACCCTGCGTCTTGGGCAGAACAGCTCCCCTGGGCAGAATACGCTCACAATTCGCTTCCTTCGTCTGCTACCGGGTTATCTCCGTTTCAGAGTAGTCTGGGTTACCAGCCTCCTCTGTTCTCATCCCAGCTTGCCGAGTCCAGCGTTCCCTCCGCTCAGCGTTTGTCCAACGTTGTGAAGCGCACCTGGAAGGGTGAGGTCTGCACTTTGCCGTTACAGGGCACAGACGGTGAGAGCCGCCAATAAACGCAGGATTAAGAGTCCAAGGTATTGTTGCGGCCAGAGAGTGTGGCTTTCCACTCGCAACCTTCCTCTTACGACAGCTTCTCGTAAGTTGACTCCGCGGTTCATTGGTCCGTTCCGTGTCTCCCAGGTCGTCAATCCTGTCGCTGTGCGAACTTCTTCCGCGACATCTTCGTCGCGTCCATCCTGTCTTCCATGTCTCCTGTGTTAAACCCCCGTTCGTCTTCCCTCCCCCCTCCCGTCCTTGTCGAGAGCGCACCTATTTACAAGGTACATAAAATTATGGACATGCGTTCTCGGGGACGGGGTCCAATACCTAGTGGATTGGGAGGGTTACGGTCCTGAGGAGAGGAGTTGGGTTCCGTCTCGGGACGTGCTGGACCGTTCGCTCATCGATGAAGGATTCCTCCTCGAGTGCGCCAGGAGGCGCTCGGTGAGTGGGGGGTACTGTCATGTTTGTCATTTATTGTCATGTCTTGTCCCTGTGCTCCCCATGCTATTCGTTTCCCTCTGCTGGTCTTGTTTGGTTCTATCCCTCTCTCTCCCCCTCCCTCTCTCACTCTCTCGCTCTCTCTTCTCTCTGTCGTTCCGTTCCTGCTCCCAGCTGTTCCTATTCCCCTAATCATCATTTAGTCTTCCCACACCTGTTCCCGATCCTTTCCCCTGATTAGAGTCCCTATTTATTCCTTTGTGATCCGTTCCTGTTCCGTCGGTTCCTTGTATTGTATTCACCATGCTGTGATTGCGTTTCGCCCTGTCCTGTCGTGTTTTTGCCGTGATTGTGTATCACCCTGTCCTGTCGTGTTTTGTGCCTTCATCAGATGCTGCGTGTGAGCAGGTGTCTCAGTCGACTACGGCCTGCGCCTACCACGACCTGCAGTCTGTGGCCGCTTCTCCAGTTGTTTTCCCCTCTACAAATCTAGAGGATTTCTGTTATTCCGTTTTGGACTTTAATAAACTCTGTTTCTGTTAAGTCGCGTTTGGGTCCTCTTTCACCTGCATGACAAAACATATCAGAATCCATGTTTAAATTGCCTATATTTGAGAACAATCAGTAGGAAATACATAACACCCTGAAATTGGTTTGTGATGTCTTTATTGAAATTTGCTATGGTTTCCCCTTTTTGAATCCTTCGCGGACGCAATAGATTAAACAAATGCAGACATTCAAAAATTCTATAACCCATGTAAGGAAATTGACATAGAGGGAGGGTGTAATTGTCAAAGTGAGGGTACAGTGTGATTCCAGTACCATTGTTGTTATGCTTCTGTTGTTGCCTCATGAAATACTAAAGAAATAAATCAAATTACTGTTGTGGAAATTACAGAGAGACGTGACTGGCACACAGACATTGTGGAGCCAACCTAACTGGTTCCCCATTAATCACTCCATCCCTTCACATGGTTTAGGAATAGTTTACAGACACATTCACAGATAAGACAAACCCGACCTCTCCCCTCTCTGGGCCCAAGTAACTTTTCTCCACATAAGCTTATGAAAATGAATAAAACATGTTTATAAATGTTACCTAAAGAATTCTGATTCTGCCACGACATTACCCAGACGTTAGCAAACTTGGAGACAGACTAAATATACTTGTTTGCGACTAAGTGATTAGCATGCCACTAGTTGATTTAGCTAAACAACTACTTTTACATTTTTTTAATTTCACCTTTATTTAACCAGGTAGGCCAGTTGAGAACAAGTTCTCATTTACAACTGCAACCTGGCCAAGATAAAGCAAAGCAAAGCAGTGCAACAAAAACAACAACACAGAGTTACACATGGGATTAACAAACGTACAGTCAATAACACAATAGAAAAATCTAAAAAACAGTGTGTGCAAATGTAGTAAGATTAGGGAGGTAAGGAAATAAATAGGCCATAGTGGTGAAATAATTACAATTTATCATTAACACTGGAGTGATAGATGATGATGTGCAAGTAGAGATACTGGGGTGCAAAAGAGCAAAAATAAATAATAATATGGGGATGAGGTAGTTGGGTGGGCTATTTACAGATGGGCTGTGTACAGGTGCAGTGATCGGTAAGCTGCTCTGACAGCTGATGCTTAAAGTTAGTGAAGGAGATATAAGTCTTCAGCTTCAGTGATTTTTGCAATTCGTTTCAGTCATTGGCGGCAGAGAACTGGATGGAAAGGCGGCCAAAGGAGGAGTTGGCTTTGGAGATGACCAGTGAAGTATACTTGCTGGAGCACGAGCTACGGGTGGGTGTTGCTATGGTGACCAGTGAGCTGAGATAAGGCGGGGCTTTACCTAGCAAAGACGTATAGATGCCCTGGAGCCAGTGGGTTTGGCGATTAATATGAAGCGAGAGCCAGCCAACGAGAGCATACAGGTCGCAGTGGTGGGTAGTATATGGGGCTTTGGTGACAAAACGGATGGCACTCTGATAGACTACACCTAATTTGCTGAGTAGAGTGTTATAGGCTATTTTGTAAATGACATTGACGAAGTCAAGGATCGGTAGGATAGTGTGGTGGTTAATTTCTTTACTCTCAAATGAGGAGAGCCAAACTTATCACACAAGTCAGAGTTATACTTAAACTTAATCTTTAATCACTTATTAATAAGGGAGCAGGTCAATACAATGCACGCACACATACAGTATCAAGTGAATCGATTGAGTGCTCCACGATAATGATGGCCGGTCATGGCTGGTCGAAGATTCACGCTCAGATGATTCGTTGAGAGCCCCTAGACAAAAGTACAAAGGTATTTTATAGCCAAGATACACCCTTTTCAACCTACATGACGAACAACAGATATATAGAATGGGTCACAAGGTTAAGATTTGTATGAAAGATACCTATAATACATAGCAGACAGTATCTGCTGTGTCAACAGTTTTCAGTGTGTAGAGACCAGTGTCGGGCCCCATATAGAGATCGGTTGAAAAGCATGCAGTTAGTTTTACTAGCATTTAAGAGCAGTTGGAGGCCACGGAAGGAGTGTTGTATGGCATTGAAGCTCGTCTGGAGATTTGTTAACACAATGTCCAAAGAAGGGTAGGAAGTATACAGAATGGTGTAGTCTGCGTAGAGATGGATCAGAGAGCAATCACCAGCAGCAAGAGCGACATCATTGATATTTTCTGAGAAAAGAGTTGGCCTGAGAATTGAACCCTGTGGCACCCCGATAGAGATTGCCAGAGGTCCGAACAACAGGCCCTCTGACTTGACAAGCTGAACTCTATCTGAGAAGTAGTTGGTAAACCAGGCGAGGCAGTCATTTGAGAAACCAAGGCTGTTGAGTCTGCCGATAAGAATGGTGTGATTGATAGAGTCGAAAGCCTTGGCCAGGTCGATGAAGACGGCTGCACAGTACTGCCTTTTATTGATGGCTGTTAGGATATTTGTTTAGGATCTTGAGCGTGGCTGAGGTGCACCCATGACCAGCTCGGAAACCAGATTGCATAGGGAGAAGGTGCGGTGGGATTTGAAATGGTCGGTGATCTGTTTGTTAACTTGGTTTTCGAAGACTTTAGAAAGGCAGGGCAGGATGGATATAGGTCTATAACAATTGTGGTGGATAATTTTAGAAAGAGAGGGTCCAGATTGTCTAGCCCAGCTGATTTGTAGGGGTCCAGATTTGCAGCTCTTTCAGAACATCAGCTATCTGGATTTGGGTGAAGGAGATGCGGGGGGGGGGGGCTCTTGGACAAATTGCTGCGGGGGGTGCAGAGCTGTTGGCCGGGGTAGGAGTAGCCATGTGGAATGCATGGCCAGCCGTAGGAAAATGCTTATTGAAATTCTCGATTATCGTGGTTTTATCGGTGGTGACAGTGTTTCCTAGCCTCAGTGCAGGCGGCAGCTGGGAGGAGGTGCTATTATTCTCCATGGACTTTACATTGTCCCAAATTTTGGAGGAATTTGTGCTGCAAGATGTAATTTTCTTTTTGAAGAAGCTAGCCTTTGCTTTCCTAACTGACTGTGTATATTGGTTCCTAACTTGCATATCGTGGGGGCTATTCGTTGCTATTCAATGCTACTTGTCTTCAGAGAGTTTATTAGAACACTCCTCAATGACCTTCCCAGACCTTCACCACTATAGTCCTATGCTGTCTGACTCATGCACTAGGTAAGGAGGCCAGTGACTACTCATTAATCAGACAGCGTAACCAGTCCAGTGGCAGTACAGTATGGCCTCTCTCTCATAGCTGAGTCAACTGTCTCAGTGTGGGCCGTCCAAAATATCATCCCCAAAACATCTCATCTAAATTTATGAGCATCTGTTTGGCTTCCGTGCCCATATGGTGAGGGCAGAGGGGAGGTGAGGGGAGGGAGGGAGAGGAGGGGGGCTGAGGGGAGGGGACAGTGATGAGAAGGTCCAGGGGGGATCAATATAATATTCAGCAGGTTGACTCAAGCCTGAGCCGGCCACCCTCCCTCAGCCTCTGACCCTATTAAAATAGCGCAGCTAGTGTGGTGGTTCTACACAGGCATGCGGGAAACATCACTCTATAAATGCATAGTCAAACCAATAATAATTGAGTTAATTGTCTAACTACCACTAACCTTCTTCAATCTATGTCAACTTCATGGTTTGGAGCAAAAAGTTGTATTCTACTCTCAATGACTGTTACGGTGTTACTGTGTCATTACACGTTGAATTATCCAATATATCTACCATAGCCTTAGCCTTATATCTACCATAGCCTTAGGCTACTTGGATGGGTTCTTGGACCAGCTTGGATATCCTCTAGCCCAAAACTCTAATTGATTAGCAGATCATTGATTCCACTGCTCTCAGGGAGGGAAGAAAGTTCACTATGATATTACAGAGAGTAATAATAACTCACATGCCGTTTCAAATTATTGTTCCTCTTCCAGTGCCGTTTGTAGGCATAAGTGGAATAAGCGCCGCCAGTCAGTCGTTGTCTCAAATAACTGTTGGTCAGTATAGCAGAATACACAATGTGCAATTTAAAAATGTTACTTGTTAAATTAGTCTAGCCAGCTATCTAAGCCTTGTAGTAATCATGGCCAAATTTCTGATCTGGCATGCAAGGCACATGCCCAGGGGCCCTGACCGCTAGGGGGCCCCTATTGATTTTGCAAGACACTCTTACTCAGATATCATATGCACATGGCAGAAGTCATGGCAGAAGTCATAGAAATGAGCTTTAATACTGCAAATATTTATCTTAACTCCATGGCAAAATGTTTAGCATTGCAGGAAATTAGCTTTAAAACATGCATCGTTTTCTCTTGGCCCCATTGCAAAATGAGTAAAATTGCAGAAAACGTGCATTGAATCTGAAACATTATCTCTACGATGCCAAGAGGGCCACTAAAATGTTTTTCCTGTGAGGTGGGGGGGAACCCCAACTAAATCAGGCTTCGGCACCCCAAAAAGCTAGAAATGGCCCTGTCCTCTTTAATTGAATCAATGCAAATCGTAATTTCCGAGCTTCTTGTGAGAACAGATCCTACTTTTCACTGTGCAGTATTTATAATCTAACTGGCATTTGAAGTGCCACTCTGTTATCTTTTCTCACTTTCACACTTTCTTTTCCCTCTATTCCCCCCAATTGAGGCCTACTCTCTCAGTACAGTATTTCACATTTTTTGCAACTCACAGAACACACCTTGTGCAAAGGAATCTACTACGCTACTGAAGTGAATAGCCTCCAAATTATCACTTCATTTTACACTGACAGCACATTAATCAACAGCCCTCATCCAGACCATATACTATGAATACATTTTATGTACTGTACTATGCATCTCAGAAACACATTGCAATTATTCAAGGTAGATTCATTTATTTTTGTTATATTTCATTGTCTGCCTGCTTTCTGAAAGACTACCTCGGGTAACTAACAACGGCCCTCCAAAACCCTTGGCAGACTTTTGTTCAGAACTTGGCGCTTTTCACACAGACTCTAAACAATGGGGCATTGCTGCACTCAGTTGAGGTGAGCCTGACAAAGTCAAATCACATCAAATTTTATTTGTCACATACACATGGTTAGCAGATGTTAATGCGAGTGTAGCGAAATGCTTGTGCTTCTAGTTCCGATAATGCAGTAATAACGAGTAATCTAACCTAACAATTCCACAACTACTACCTTATACACACAAGTGTAAAGGGATAAAGAATATGTACATAAAGATATATGAATGAGTGATGGTACAGAGCGGCATAGGCAAGATGCAGTAGATGGTATCGAGTACAGTATATACATATGAGATGAGTAATGTAGGGTATGTAAACCAATCAAGTTTGCGGACGACACTACAGTCTCTCAAATCACTTCATGATGACGGAAGTGAGTGCTAGTCGTTTAGCTCAGTTACCTTAGCTTTCTTGGGAACAGGAACAATGGTGGCCCTCTTGAAGTATGTGGCAACAGCAGACTGGGATAAAGATTGATTGAATATGTCCGTAAACACACCAGCCAGCTGGTGTGCGCATACTCTGAGGACGCGGCTGGGGATGCTGTCTGGGCCGGCAGCCTTGCGAGGGTTAACACGTTTAATTGTTTTACTCATGTCGGCTGCAGTGAAGGAGAGTCCACAGGTTTCGGTAGCGGGTAAAGCACATTCAATCACATCAAAGCTTTCCCAGCCTCTCTCTACACCTCTACCTAAATCTACCTCTAGATATTTCCTCTTTCTCTGCGACTGATTGAATCCTCTCCCTTAAGTGTGACTATGGGTGTGTGAGACGTGAAGTGTGTCCTATTTGAGTCTAAACAAAAACATGTCACAGCAAGCTAAAACTTAATTTGAACAGCAAGATTTAATTAATGTTCACCGGGGGTGGTCCAACAGCAGCCTCCCCCTACCCAGGGGTTGTCTGAGCCATTTCATTGCAGCCACCCTTCTTCAACACAATAACTACATTGAAATGTGTATTTATTCTAGCCTGATTAAATACCTCTAGTGACATTCCCATTATCATTTTTTGTCATTGTTATGCCGTTCTCTCACATTGACAAGACATGTTAACGCTTAAATGCCCGTCTCTCTGTTAGTGCAGTGGTTCCCAAACGTTTTATAGTCCGATAACCCCTTCAAACATTCAACCTCCAGCTGTATACCCTCTGTAGCACCAGGGTCAGCGCACTCTCAAATGTTGTTTTTTGCCATCATTGTAAGCCTGCCACACACACTATACGATACATTAATTAAACATAAGATTGAGTGTGAGTTTGTCACAACCCGGCTCATAGGAAGTGACAAAGAGCTCTTATAGGACCAGGGCACAAATAATAATACAATAATAATCAATAATTTTCCTCTTTATTTAACCATCTTACATATAAAACCTTATTTGTTCACTGAAAATTGTGAATAACTCACCACAGATTAATGAGAAGGGTGTGCTTGAAAGGATGCACATAACTCTGCAATGTTGGGTTGTATTGGAGAAAGTCTCCGTCTTAAATCGTTTCCCACACACAGTCTGTGCCTGTATTTAGTTGTTTTCATGCTAGTGAGGGCCAAGAATCCACACTCACATAGGTACGTGGTTGCAAAGGGCAACAGTGTCTTACAATCTCTTACACACTAAAAGTGGTACTTGAGGCACACTCAGTGAAACCATTAACTCATGTACCTCATCTTCAGACCAAGTCTGCAAAACGGCAAGCACATTATCTGCTTTACACTCAGTTTGCAATTGTAAAACACACTTTTTGCAAAACACTAAAACACAGTTCTCTACATTAGACACATCATTCAAAACTAACAGGTCTTGTGTTTCGTTTGGAAAACCCTGCCATTCCAAATGCCACACTCATTTACCGATTAGCTACACCCAGTGCTCACATGTGAAAACACTTATAGCTCATTTCTAGACTAGAAATAGGCTTCAGGTTGGCTTTCTTGGTTTGGACAACAATGGAGGCCAATTTTGGAGAGAGAGTTAGAGGAAGAGGAGTGAGAGTAAGAGGGGGACGAGGACAAGGACGACGAGGAGGAGGAAGAGGACAAGGAGGGCGAGGACAAGCCTATTTGTTTATCTTCTACTGTATGTGTTTTGTCTGTTACTGTTCATCCCGAAATCTGGATGAAAAGACGTTTTGAGAAAGAAATACATTTGATTATTTCCCCCTTGAATTTCTGTTTATAGTGTAAATATATACTAAATATACATACATACTGTATATATATTTGTGCACATACATGTACGTGTGAGTGCTATGACAAACTGCCGTGGACTCCACTGCACACGGAACATGCAAAAGACACAAGATAGTAGTGTTTTACATTTGTCACATCCGTGTGTAGTTGGTGTGTATAAGAGTTAATCATTTGAGGGTTTGTGTGTAGTTTTTATGCCAAAACACAATTTCAAGAAGAGTTCAAATAGTTTATAATGAAGTGTTTGGTTTTGCAAGAGAGGTGTGACATTTTGCATGTTGTGTGTGTTTTGGGTTTTTGTGTGTAGAGTCTAGAGAAAAGGAGCCATAGTTTCAGAAATCATGTGGAAGCAATTGTCAAAAACTGTAACAGCGCGATTTGCCAAGGCAGGATACTCTGAGCGCAGCCCAATCCAGAAATCTGTCAGTGGCTTCTGATTAAATTACATTTTCACAGAACCACTTGTTGCAATTTCGATGTGGCTCTCTTGTTCAGATATCGGTAAGTGGACTGGAGGCAGGGCATGAAAGGGATAACGAATCCAGTTGTTGTGTCATCCGTTTCGGGAAAGTACCTGTGTAATTGCGCACCCAACTCACTCAGGTGCTTTGCTATACCACATTTGACATTGTCCGTAAGCTTGAGTTCATTTACACACAAAAAAATCATACAATGATGAAAGACCTGTATGTTGTTCTTGTTAATGCAGACAGAAAAGATCTCCAACTTCTTAATCATAGCCTCAATTCTGTCCCACACATTGAATATAGTTGCAGAGAGTCCCTGTAATTCTAGATTTAGATCATTCAGGCAAGAAAAAACATCACCCAGATAGGCCAGTTGTGTGAGAAACTTATCATCATGCAAGCGATCAGACAAGTGAAAATTATGGTCAGTAAAGAAAACTTTAAGCTCGCCTCTCAATAAATAAAAAAATGTGTCAATACTTTGCCACCTTGATAATCAGCGCACTTCTGTATGTTGTAAAAGCGTTACATGGTCGCTGCCCATATCATTGCATAGTGCAGAAAATACACAAATGTTCAGGGGCCTTGCTTTAACAAAGTTAACCATTTTCACTCTAGTGTCCAAAACGTCTTTCAAGCCATCAGGCATTCCCTTGGCAGCAAGAGCCTCTCGGTGGATGCTGGAGTGTACCTAAATGTGGTCGGGAGCAACTGCTTGCACGCGCGTTACCACTCCACTATGTCTCCCTGTCATGGCTTTTGCACCATCAGTACAGATACCAACATGAGCAGCACCGACATTTGGCTACATATGAACCGTTAGGGGAATTTGCGTTAGAGGGTAATGATTAATGTGATTGGATGTTAACTATTGGACTAGGCTACCTGTATTTGACATTGTGTTGTTATTTCGCTGAACACTAGATGGGTTACATTTATTTTTGGCAGTGAAATGAGGCTACTAAGGTGAGAATAAAACCTCACCCAAATGTATAGCCTCGCTGGAAAATAGAAATGGACTGTTTGAAAATGTGAAGGAAAAAAAAACCTGTTAAAAATAAATAACATTTTAAAAAATGGCATTGCCCGTACCCCAGTTTGGGAATACCTGTGTTGGTGAGCATGATAGAAAATGTCTCTGTAACATTACATTGAGAATAAACTCAGTGTTGTTTAGAACTGCAGCCCACCTCAATCTAGGGATTTGTGAGCCCACACAAAGGCGGAAGTCTTTTCAATCCACACAGTTCAAGACTGAGACTAACGGTTGCTTGGCAGTAACCATGCAACACCATTCATTTCACCCCTAGGGCTCTACTTTAACAAACCTAACGGTCAATTTAAGGGCTGGGCGGTAGTGCTATAGGTTCGGGGGGGTGTGTCAGAAATATTTTTGCTATTTGCTATTTTCACAGGCACAATTAATGGAGCTGTGGTTGGCAACAAAGAGCTGGGTTTTTGATGAATAAACAAGTTGTGGGAGTGTCGAGGTTTTGCCCCCCACCGGACCCCACGTCATCCATTTCTAAATATTTGGTTGCTTTTCTGTACTGCCTTGGAATCAACTCCAATTCCAAGGTTAGTCCATTATAGTTAGTTATATTGCTTACAGAAACAAAATAACAAAAATGTAGCCCTATCCTGTCTTTGCTAAATATGTTAACTTGAACCTGTTTGCAGTCCACATTATTCTATGTAATTGCATGGCTTCGATGTTAACATATATACATAACATTGGCTATGATATAGGGGCGAGGCCAACTGTAAATTGCATTATGGCTGAGCATGGACATGCCAAATGTTGTCAAGCAAACAAGATGAAATAACTTATTGAAAAGGCCTAAAAAGAGAATGAATAATTGTAATCAAATTCTAAACAAAACCAAGCAACAACTAATTTTAAATAGGCTGTGTCTAAATACACGTACAGGCACCATCATTCTTACTTGTGGGCACATACTATTAAAACAACGCACACTACGGAAGGTTTAATGCATATCTAAAATGTTACATTTTCTGCCTGGTGATGTGAACAGGCAGGCCAAAACTCCATCCCACTAAAAAAAACTGATTTCAGGCGGTCTGTTCAAACAGCTCTTAAATGGCATTGTCATCATTTTCACAATTTCACAGTATTATTCCAACCTCATAATGTGGAAATGTATATAAAACACAGAAAAATCACATTTTTTTACTGCGGTGGGCTTTTAAGGCCTTGGGATGGATCTCCATTTTTTTAGATCCCAGGTCACGTACACATATACACTGGTATACGACTTCACACACCTAGACTTGTGTTGAATACGCTGACAGGAGACAGATAGAGGAGACATACACATATTCCTACCCCTGGGTATTGAGTGAGTCAGCGCATACTTCTAGGAAGGTCAAAGCTTCAAGGTATTGGTCCTCAAGAGACAAGAGTGATTCCCTTACGTCTCATATATATGTATGTCCTATCAAAATAGCTCATGGGTAATCATGAACTTGAGATTTTTTTATTTTTATTACTAGTTTCAAATAGATTCAAGGTCAGGGTTGTGTTGTCAACTCACTCCGGGAGATTATAAAAGCCCTTCAACATTTTTCATATCTCAGTTCTTAATTTCATAATTTAGACAGTCAGAAAATCTCCAGGCCAAACAGGAATAGTTGGCATGGTTACGTCAAGATGCCAGTTTGATGGCTCTGTTGACATGCTCTATTAGAAAAGTGCCCTGTCTAGTATAATTATTGTTTCTAAAGTGCTGTGCAGAAATGGCTAAATATGTCGTCTTTCACCCTGTCACTAGGAATGTAGCATTTTTAATGTAGCTTACAGAAAGATGCACCAGCTACATGCTTTATGCTGCCTCTCCTTGAGACAAGTTTGATCATAACATCTCATCTGACTTATTATTAGCCACATAGTGTTACCAGCCATGTCTGGGACAAGCCACCCACAGAGAGAGAACATCAGGATGCCAGCATGCAAACACAGTCTGAGCACAAGAGTCTCCCATCCTCTCCTCTCCCCTGCCCTCTCCTCTCCCCTTCTCTCTCCTCTCATCTCCACTCCCCTCGCCCCTCCTGCCCACTCCAGTTCACTGGCTGAGTTCTGGAAGGTAGCTCTGACATTAGGCAGCCCCCACCACCTCCACTACACTGAGCGCAAACAAATCAGTTGGATTTGCCTCCTAGCCTCCTAGTCAACATTTCCATTCAACCAACCTATGATAATTGTTTGCGATAACTGTTATGCTGCATGTACAGAATTATTAGCTCAGTTTGTATAGGTGTGTGTGAGATTGTAATACTACACTGCTCGTCTACCTTGTGTGCTGCAGATGTGGCTACCTTGCGCGCTCTGAATATATTTATTTAAACCACTGGAAACCCTCCCATTTGCTGCTGAACAGATTTTCTTGTGCCGTTTTCATTCAATAGGGTTTTCAGTACATGTACCTTTTAGTTACAATTTTGTTGACAGACTCACTATAGTCTTGTTCAGAATATTAGGGATCAATGAAAGAAGCCCCCACTGGGCACAGACGTCAATTCAACATCTATTCCATGTTGGTTCAGTGTAATTTCATTGAAATGACGTGGAAACAATGTTGATTCAACCAGTGTGTGCCCAGTGGGCCATATAAATACATGCATATTCGTCTCCGTTTCAGCACCAATTGGTATATTTAAAAATCCTCTGATCTTGTAAATGATTTAGGCTTAGGAAACAACATGACGTTTGGAGAGCCTTTACACATGTTTATTCTCCCTATTATAATTGTATGTATGCTAATCTTCCAACAATACCATGTGTTGAAGAACTGAATACGGCAACTTTCAGGATGAATCAGTATGCGCTTGTCTATTGCCTGTACTTGCCTGCATTAAGCATCGGCCACAAACTGTTATGGCTTGGTCTGCACTCCGCTCCATAACGATTTAATTAGCCTGCACGTCATTTAAAAAAAATATATAATATGATCAACTGTTACTGATGATCCTCAGCGACAACCATACAGCCCTGACTGCATTTACAGAGGAAGCAAATGAAGGTAAACAAAACAATGTAATTAAACGAAGTGATATTGTAGGCTATACCAACTGAAGGGAACTTACAGGCCTAATAACCAATGGGAGACTAAAGGAAATGTTGACTAAAATGGAAGTGAATAGAGTACAGACCAAGCTGACTGGATAGAGGGTGAATGGAGGGATATTGGACTGTGGTAACCTGTGGTAACCAGGCTCCTCATTTCCATCTCTCCAGAGAGCATTTCTCAAGCCCTCCTCAGCTCCAAATGACAAGTTCAGCCACAATTCAGGAGGTTAGGATGGTCATCTCCCCCGAAGCGTGCCCCTCTACTGAACTTCAAATAAAGAGTTCTTCCCTCATAGTCTGACTGCTGAGCCACGGCAGCGGTGCAATCAAAGGAATTGCTTCCCCGTCCAGGCAGGGCGTTCTTCACTCCATACTACCATCAGCGAGGAAACGATTAGCGTCGACTAAAGCATCTATTTCTCTCCCTCGTTGTCATCAAATATATATATATTTTTTATATGTCATCTGGACTCCTCAATAAGATTGTGTAGACTTGACACATCCCCTAAAATAAGTTTGTCATGACACACTATTGTGGATAAACTGCATTAGCCCACTAAAGGTCCTATGTAAGCGGACAAATCTCCAGTGTGACCTGGCCTTTCCTCCATCATCTAGTTCACCTCTGGAGCAGGACTTTTATGACAGGGGCCTCCCTAAGTGCTTTTTCATTTATGGCGTCTCCCCTCCAAATCGACCACATTGCACCAGCTCATAAAGATGTATCTGTGGTGCTCGGCACTGAACAACTAGAGCAACCGTAAGGCACTCCAGAGGGTAGTGAGGACTGCACAACGCATCACCGGGGGCAAACTACCTGCCCTCCAGGACACCTACACCACCCGTTGTTACAGGAAGGCCATAAAGATCATCAAGGACATCAACCACCCGAACCACTGCCTGTTCACCCCGCTATCATCCAGAAGGCGAGGTCAGTACAGGTGCATCAAAGCTGGGACCGAGAGACTGAAAAACAGCTTCTATCTCAAGGCCATCAGACTGTTAAATAGCCACCACTAACATTGAGTGGCTGCTGCCAACACACTGTCATTGACACTGACCCAACTCCAGCCATTTTAATAATGGGAATTGATGGAAATGATGTAAATATATCACTAGCCACTTTAAACAATGCTACCTTATATAATGTTACTTACCCTACATTATTCATCTCATATGCATATGTATATACTGTACTCTACAACATCGACTGCATCCTTATGTAACACATGTATCACTAGCCACTTTAACTATGCCACTTTGTTTACTTTGTCTACACACTCATCTCATATGTATATACTGTACTCGATACCATCTACTGTATGCTGCTCTGTACCATCACTCATTCATATATCCTTATGTACATGTTCCTTATCCCCTTACACTGTGTATAAGACAGTAGTTTTTTTTTGGAATTGTTAGTTAGATTACTTGTTGGTTATCACTGCATTATCGGAACTAGAAGCACAAGCATTTCGCTACACTCGCATTAACATCTGCTAACCATGTGTATGTGACAAATAAAATTTGATTTGATTTGATTTGATTTGATTTGCACTGTAGTTATCTTTCGGTTAGTCATCACTGAAGTCATCTGCGGGTTTCCGTAGTTTCCTCGAAATACAAAAATTAACATGATTTTTTTCACGTACCTGCAGTCGAGTCACTAAGATGGTTTCGAACAAAGAGGACAAAATGACGGACATGAACAAAGAGTGTGAATGGAATTTTCGTTTCAATCTAGCGTCTAGACACATCATTGGTTTCGTTCCAAATGGCACCCTATTCCCTATATTGTGTACAACTGTTAACCGGAGCCATATGGACCCTGGTTAAAAGTATTGCACTAACTTGGGAATAGGGTGCCATTTGGAATGCATAGGCAGTAATCAAATTGATGAGCGCAGTCTGAAGTCTTCATAGAATCATACAGTCACACAGTGATTGATTGGGTGAAATGCATTAGTCTGGCTTTTAGCTGAGTCTGGACCACAACACATTATATCATGCTGTTAGCGAATCTCAATAAAATGACTTCCTGCCATGCTGTCTTAATTGTCTTTTTCACTTTTCTGACACTGGACTCCAATTCAATTTATGGCCATTTCCTTATGAGTGAAGAAGTGAAGACGTCTGCATTTTGGTAGTGGTGTACAATTTGATTTAGTCATTATTTCTGAGACATTTGTGCATCTAAATCAGAGTGCTGACTGTAGGCCTACTATAATGACTATTATAAATTGGGTGGTTCGAGCCCTGAATGCTGATTGGCTGACAGCCGTGGTATATTAGACCGTATACCACGGGTATGACAAAACCTTTATTTTTACTGCACCTAATTATGTTGGTAGACAGTTTATAATAGCAATAAGGCACCTCAGAGTGTGTGGCATATGGCCAATATACCACGGCTAAGGTCTGTGTCCAGGCATTCCGCGTTGCATCGTGCTTAAGAACAGCCCTTAGCCGTGGTATATTGGCCATATACCACACCTCCTGGCCGCATTGCTTAAAAAGACTACACTTACAAAAAACTGTTCCAAAGGATTATTTGCGGAAGGATAGGGTTCTACCATGAACCCTTTTCATCTGAAGAACCCTTTTTGGAAGAGGAGGGTTCTTTCTAAGAGACCCTTTAACATACTCCGACTAGATATTCACCCCATAAGAAGGAATTCCCCTCGACCACGCCCACACATGGGAGAAAACAAAACATGCTGGAAAGCTACTGGGTTGTTCAATTGACATGTAACCAGGTCAAAAATCCTGACCTACATTTCACAATGCTACCACGTAGGGAAATGGAGCCTGCAAGAAGAGCCCTAATGGCTTCAGGCTTGTTGTTGTGGGAGAGTGGGAAATGTGGGGACAAGGTGTCCAAGTGCGCTACATGTAGCTATGTGTGTGGAAAACATTTCATCACAGGTAAGACATTCATTTCTTTAGAATAGTCTGTTTGTTACTCCATTCAATACTTGTAGCTGTATAGTCTGTTTGATTGTGTTGTTGGTCTTGTGACTGCTAGCCATAGCCTTCGGAAGTAGGGATACTGAGGTGCTGCAGCACCACCTGATAAATCAACATTTAAAAAAAAGGTTATAAACGTTTTTATACAAAAAATAAGAAATCTACTAAATGTGTGAACTACGCCTTTATTACTCCTGTACGAGTGGAGAAGAATACTCGTCAGCATCAACCCCCCTGAGCATTAGTTTAAACATTGACATCAGGAGTAATCTGATAAGTTTAAAAAGATAGGTTTGAGAAGGTTTTAAACTATACCTGCAGTGCCTTCAGAAAGTATTCACACCCCTTGACTTTTTCCACATTTTGTTGTGTTATAGCCTGAATTTAAAATATATTAAAATTCAGATTTTGTGTCAATAGCCTAACACACGATACCTCATAATGTCAAAGTGGAATAATATTTTTAGACATTTTTACAAATTAATTAAAAATGAAAAGCTGAAATGTCTTGAGTCAATTAGTATTTCATCCATTAGTTACGGCAAACATTTGCTTAAGTCACATAATAAGTTGCATGGACTCACTCTGTGTGCAATAATTGTGTTGTTGTGGAAATTCTACAAAGTCAATCTTAAATTTTAAAAAGGTTTTTATTATCAGCGCGCTGGAGAGGTTCCAACCAACTCAATGCACAAAGTATACATGTCAAATAGGAGCTCTGCCGGGGCAGTTCCTTTAGTTATCTTATATGCTGCTTAGACAGAAAGTAATATTTGCATGATTTAGCTTATTCATCATTAACATTTGCTTCATTCATGTGACTGACCAATACTGGTTCATGCATGTGACATACCAATACCTCATTAGGCTTCTTCTCTCAAAATGTTCTATACTTCTATTAAAAGTAAGGGAAATCAACACATAACACCAGACACTTAATTTCAAATACTTCATTCTGGGTTGTACAATCCTTCTTGTAAAACCATGGTTTAAGTACAGTTACACATATGCTTCTTTACACAATTTAATTTATGGATTCTGGGAATGACATTTCAGCTGGAGCTTTTGTCGCATGCCACTCGCATGTTAACTACTTTGGGCTGGGGGGCAGTATTGAGTAGCTTGGATGAATAAGGTGCCCACAGTAAACTGCCTGCTACTCAGGCCCAGAAGCTAAGATATGCATATTATTAGTAGATTTGGATAGAAAACACTCTGAAGTTTAAAAACTGTTTGAATTATGTCTGTGAGTAAAACAGAATATATTGAGATATGGCAGGTGAAAACCTGAGAAAAATCCAACCAGGAAGTGGTAAATCTGAGGTTTGTAATTTTTCCAAGTGATTGCCTATCCAATATACACTTCCATTAGATGTCAACAGTCTTTAGAACCTTGTTTCAGGCTTCTACTATGAAGGGGGAGCGAATAAGAGCTGTTTGACTCAGGGGTCTGGCAGAATGCCATGATCATGTGTGCGGCTGTGAGAGCGAGCTCCGTTCCCTTTCATTTCTAAAGACAAAGGAATTGTCCTGTTGGAATATTATTGAAGATTTATGATAAAACATCCTAAAGATTGATTCTATACATCGTTTGACATGTTTCTACAAACTGTAATAGAACTTTTTTTACTTTTTGTCTGGACCTAGTGCTCACGCCTTGTGAATTTGGATTTGTTAAAGATAAAGTAATGGTTAAAAGCCTGAGTAAAATATTCGCTGGCACGAAAATAGGCATGAATGATCAGTTCCCGAGGGAGATTGCAGAACGGCACAAAGTTCTGTATCCGATCTTCAAGGAGAATAGATTAAAAGGGAGGCGTGTAGCTCTCGTAGTCAATTAATTGTATATTGACAACCAAATGTTCCGAGACACAAAGACTGCTCCATGGCTATTCTAAAAATTACAAGTTCTCATAGAGGAGTCAAATAATGGAACATCCAATACTAGCCATGGTAGGGTTTGTAATAATAATTTAAAAAATTATAGAAAAGCAATAAAATATTTTTTAAATAAATAAAGTACAACTACACTGTACCTTTCAAGATAGGGAATGTTGTAGAATAATTAGTATTCAATTGTCCTTTTATAGTATTTTACAAATGGACAAGATAGCATTAGAAGAAAGGATAACTAGCAAAATTATCTTCAAATATAACTAAATTCATTAAAAATCCTACAATGTGATTTTCTGTATTTTTTTTCTCCTTTTGTCTGTCATAGTTGAAGTGTACCTATGATGAAAATCACAGGCCTCTCTCATCTTTTTAAGTGGGAGAACTTGCACAATTGGTGGCTGACTAAATACTTTTTTGCCCCACTGTATATATTTTTATAGCAATATATTATAAAGCAAATTGAGGTGAGCGCATTGGAAAAACTTTTAGCGGTTTATCTACTTCTGTTTTGTGTCTTAGCCTTTCGGGAGGCCTAGGGATATGGGGGTGGTCTGCCGGTCACTGGGATGACAACCCAATTTGGGAGGGGCTTTGGTGGGTGGAGTAGTGGAGAACAATTGGAGGGTTACTTAGTAGCAATGCAAATATCATGGTACAGCTATATGGACACTCAATCACTATGGTACTTTTTAAATGGTAAATGTACATACATATATTATGATGAATACATTTGAAACTTGTATCTCATTGTGGTAAATAGTGTGATAAGTATAGGCAGTTATAATTGTAATGGCTTAGCAGATAAATCATCAAATCAAATCAAATTTTATTTGTTACATACACATGGTTAGCAGATGTTAATGAGAGTGTAGCGAAATGCTTGTGCTTCTACTTCCGACCATGCAGTAATATCTAACAATTAATGAAACAATTTCACAACAACTACCTTATACACACAATATGAATGAGCGATGGCTGAACGGCATAGACAAGATGCAGTAGATAGTATAGAGTACAGTATATACATATGAGATGAGTAATGTAGGGTATGTAGACATGATATAAAGTGGCATTTTTTAAAGTGGCTAGTGATACATTTATTACATCAAGATAGCAAGATGCAGTAGATGGTATAGAGTACAGTATATACATATGAGATGAGTAATGTAGGGTATGTAAACATTATATAAAGTGGCATTTTTTAAAGTGGCTAGTGATACATTTATTACATCAAGATAGCAAGATGCAGTAGATGGTATAGAGTACAGTATATACATATGAGATGAGTAATGTAGGGTATGTAAACATGATATAAAGTGGCATTTTTTAAAGTGGCTAGTGATACATTTATTACATCAAGATAGCAAGA